>NC_092817.1:27937325-28019825 GCF_023375885.2 Dermacentor andersoni
GGGATTGTTTCGCAATTATCCAACAGCAGAAAACCTTATTAATTTCAAACATGTCAAATCGCAAGGCAGGAAAACACGTCGACGTGCAAAGAGAGAGAGCTGGGAGTGGTACATATCTGCCATAAATTCTTACAAAGACGAGGCGAAGGTGTGGAATAGGGTGAATAAACTAAAAAGCCGGGAGACGAACCCCGTGTCCTTAATAAGTACCCATGGAGATGGCCTGGAAGATCAGGCAGACTGTCTGGGTGAACACTTTGAATATATCTCCAGTGCATCTCATTACACACAATCATTCCTGAGGTTCAAAGAACGCGCAGAGTGACAGCCTCTCGATCGGAAATGTGCCCAAAATTAAGATTACAATCGCCCGTTCAGTTTCCCTGAGCTTAGAACTTCTTTTGCTTGTTGCAACAGCTCAGCACCAGGTGGTGACCGTATCATATATGAAATGTTCAAGTACCTCTACCCTCAAACGCAGAAAACACTTCTCTCACTTTTTAATGTCATGTGGGCCGCTGGGTATGTTCCATCTTCTTGGAAAGAAGCTATAATAATACCCATACTCAAAGAAGGTAAGTAACTGTAACTACTAGGTAAAGACCTGTCCTTAACTAGTAGTTACAGACCTTTCGTTTTGACAAGCTGTCTCTGCAAGCTCTTTGAGAAGATAATAAACCGGCGCTTAACCTATCTCCTTGAGAGCAACGGACTACTAGACCCTTACCAGTGTGGTTTCAGAGAAGGCAGGTCGACTGCAGACCACCTCGTCCGCATTGAGGCAAATATAAGGGATGCCTTCATACACAAACAGTTTTTCCTCTCCGTATTTCTTGATTTGGAGAAAGCATATGACACCACATAGCGCTTTGGTATTATCCGAGACCTTTCCGCTATGGGTATCCGCGGCTGTATGTTGAGTACCATCGAAAGTTACCTTTCTAACCGCACATTTCGTGTAAGGGTGGTCCATGTCTTGTCGAGGTATTTCTCCCAGGAAACTGGTGTTCCGCAAGGTGGTGTGCTGAGCTACACACTCTTTATTGTGAAAATGAATTTTTTACCCATGGCTATCCCACGAACAATGTCATACTCTGCATATGTGGATGATGTACAGATTGGATTTAAATCATGCAACTTTGCTATCAGCGAACGCCATGTCCACCATGCCTTAAATAGAGTGGCGAAATGGGCTGAAGAAAACGGTTTCAGGTTGAGCCCCCAGAAAAGCACATGCGTTCTTCTCACGAACAAGAGAGGAGCAGTACCGTGTCCTTATATTGAGCTCTGTGGTAGCAGATTACCTGTAAGTGCCGAGCACAAGTTTCTCGGCATCATATTGGACTCCAAACTCACATTCATCCCGCATATTAAATACTTGAAGGCTAAGTGCCTTAAAACAATGAACTTATTGAAACTTCTATCAAGTACAACACGGGGCAGTGACAGGAAATGTCTTTTGAACTTGTACAGGTGTCTTGTCGGCTCACGTCTTGACTACGCCGCTATAGTATATCAGTCCGCTACACCAAGTGCTTTAAAGATGTTGGATCCTGTCCATCCTTTAGGAATCCGCCTTGTGACCGGAGCCTTTAGGACAAGCCCCGTACAAAGCCTTTATGCAGAAGCAAATGTATGGTCACTCCATCTTCACAGATCATATAGCAGTTTTACATATTTCCTTAAAATAAATTCAAACCGCAAACATCCCTCTTATTCATGCATAAACGATATGACTGCTACCGTACTCTTCAATAACCGACCTAAACGAGAAGGCCGTTCTCTTTGCGTGCAAGGAACTTTAGTGATGAAATGAGTGTTCCAGTGCTTGAACATTGCCTTATGGCTCCAGCGAAATTGTTACCGCCATGGCAGTGGCAGCTGATAGAGTGACACACATCCTTTGTAGAGATCACTAAACATATGCCAGAGACACATCTTAAAATGCATTTCTTGGAACTCCAGTACAAGTACTCGTGCACAGAGTTTTACACAGGCGCTTCAAAGTCACATGCCGGGGTGTCTTACGCAGCCATTGGTCCATCCTTCTCAGAATCGGGTGTACTGCACCCTGAAACAAGTATATTGACGGCTGAGGCCCATGCACTATTGTCGGCTGTGGAGCATATAAGAAAACCAAATCTTCAAAAAACAATTATATTTACGGACTCCTTAAGCGTCGTAAAAGCCTTGAAGTCACTCTGTAAATACAAAAACCCGGTACTTACTAAGCTCTATTCCATTCTCTGTAGAGCGTATATATCTAACCAGCATGTCATTATATGCTGGGTACCTGGACCTAGAGGCATCGAAGGTAATGTACTAGCTACACCAAATGGGCACATCACTCACCTCACAAGCTATTATTCCTACGGCTGCTGTCCCTGATACAGATCTGAAGCCTTTCTTATGAAAGAAAGTGCGAAGCCACTGGAAACGCTTGTGGGACATGGAAACTAAGAATAAGCTTCACTTGATTAAGCCAAAGTTAGGTTTCTGGCCCCTGAAAACGAGAACACGATGAACTGATGTCATATTCTGTCAACTCAGGATAGGACACACCTATGGCATCCACAATTTTTTACTGACTGGAAATCAGCCTCCAACCTGTGGTAGATTTTGTGAGAGGCTAATTGTTCTCCACGTCCTCCTGGAGTGTCGGGAAGCCGAAGCTGAGAGAAAGAGACATTTTCCTCCTGTATATCGCCAGCACACCCTTCTCCATCCTGCAATGTTTCTTGGTGCAGCACCATTCTTTGACACCAAAGCAGTTTTGGGTTTGATGAACGATGTCGATTTGCAAGTTTTTAGCCCCATAAATTTATAGCACATACTCCTTCTAGAGGATGCCGCTGTGATGGTAGTCTTGTATAGCACATGCCTTCAGGCCCTTGCATCTCAAGGGCTCTGTTAAGGCAGTAGTGCTTATTGCAAAAGTTTATCTATGAGATATTTCACTATATCATCGTTATCTCACAATGTGTCTTTCGTGTCCATTGTACAGCCCGTTAACGATTGGCATAAGTTTATCTCGTATATGTTTTATCTACTTTAGAGCGACTGTTTTTAGGCCCCTTTACAGCCACGTAACATCTAACCTTCGTTATTCATAGCTCCACTGCGAACTCATTAGCAATGGCATGGCGCTCTTTGGCCACATTTGGCCCTTGCGCCACAAAACACCACATTCATAATCATCATCAAAAAACATGGCCACTGTTAATCGTTTCATCCTCTTTTGATGCTGAATAGACGTTGCCAAATCAAGCATGACGTTATCGATGGATGACCGACCACGCCGGACGCCCGCCATTGCATGCGAGTATACCTCATTATGTTCGAAGTACCATTCAAGGAGCGTCAACACCATCATTTAAAAAAATTATGGGATTTTACGTGCCAAACCACTTTCTGATTATGAGGCACGCCGTAGTGGGAAACTCCGGAAATTTGGGCCACCTGGGGTTCTTTAACGTGCGCCTAAATCCAAGTACACGGGCGTTTTCGTATTTCGCAACCATCGAAATGCCGCCGTGGTGGCCGGGATACGATCCCGCGCCCTCGTGCTTAACAGCACAACACCATAGCCTCTAAGCAACCACGGCGGGTAACACAATCCTTTCCATTAGTTTCCCAATGGAACTGGCAAGAGTGACGGGACGGTACGATGCCAAGACTAATGGAGATTTAGAACTCTCAAATAAAGGTACTAGGCGGCTGACCTTCCACTTAGAAGGAATCAGTCCTTCGCGCCAGGATTCATTGTATCTCTCCAAGAGTACACTTCGGGCTTTTTGGCCACGGTTTCCAAGTGTCTTGTATGTAACTCTTCCAGGCCCAGGCGATGATGACTTCCTGAAAGTCGCCAGTGTAGTTTCTAACTCCTCCATAGAAAACATAAAATCCACGCGAGAGTCCTTGGATGCCGCAACATCACGTGATGTTGATACAGGCAGTGACAGCAAGCCTGCAGTTTTTTGCACAGAAGTCCTCAGCAACGTCAATCTCACGTCGTCCTTGATGCAAGGCAAGATACATAATACGGTGGCGCTTTTGCGGAGTCGACTGTAGGCCACGCAGAGTTCTACATATATTGGACACAGGCTGCCCAGGATCCAAGGACTTGCGAAAGGATTTCCGCTTTTGAGATTGCAGCGTATTGATGTGGCGCTGGATTTTCTTTTGGATTCGCCTCGCCTCCCTGAGATCGTGAATACATTTGGTGCACCTGTATCTTCTTTCTGCTCGTCAGCGAATTGCTCGAAGCTTTTCCAATTTACCATCGTGTTCTGTATACTTTGCGGAAGGCGTAAAAGTGAACATAGCCTTTTGCAGTGAATTTAGAATATGATTATCCACGAATGCCAGGTGGCCTCCTTGACATTGGTCTTCCGTAAGCGACCTGAACTTCGTCCAGTCTGTTCTACGGAGGGCAGTAGATAGATACTTGGCCACTCCCTTGATCTTCAAATAGGTAGGAACGTGATCACTTCCGTGGGTTTCTAGGTCTGAGAATCACGTTACACTGCTTCGAAGACATCGAGAGACCAAAGTCAAGGCTAGACAGCTGCTATAGGTCAGTCCCCATACCGTCGGGCAACCGTCGGGCTGCCGTCATCGCGACAACAAAGCTATTGGTCTGAGGCAAATGCTGCTAGTTTTCTTCCCTTGGAGTACACCCATCTTCAACCTCCCTAAGAACAGGTGGTGTGCGTTAAAGAATCCTAGGCACTGAGAATCCAATAACTAAGAATCCAAGGGCAAGGTGTTGCGGATAACAAAGCATCCAGTCGTTGCGTGTCGAAAAGACTGGTTGGAGAAATATATACGGCAACAAGAGTGAATGTAAGTTTCTCTGTTCTCACAGTTATATTGGTCGTCGTCGTGAGGCAAAACTGAATGTAGCACGTGAATGAGTTCACACCGAACATAAACAACGACCTCGCTGAGGGCGCTACACGTCGCGGACGAGAAAGCTTCATAGCCCGATAGTGGGATTGTAGTTTGAAGGTTTGGTTCGCAGACGACGATGATGGGAAACTTGTTCAAAAAAAAAGGAAAGGTCGAAAATTTGAAATTCTTGATTTGAGGTCCCGAGCATTTCACTGAAAAAGTGACGTATCCTTGTCATCTTTACGGAGCGACAGCGGTCAATGAGCCATGACGCTATTCAAGACTTGCAAGTACTGGACTCATCGCGTCCAGTGCCTGCCGTGCGCTGCGAGCTTTCGGGGTGCTTTAGGTTCATTTATAACAAACAGAACAACATTATGTGCGACAGGAGAAATGGAATCAGGCATGTCTGTTTCTAGCCTGTTTCTTACCTCTTTCGTGGGCCCATCCAGAAGGTAGTGCAGTGCATATATGTGTGCCACTGGAGCCACTGGTCATGGGCCGCAGGGTGTGTGCCACTGGGCGTATGGTTTTGTGGCTACTAGGCATGTGTCATATAGTATGTGCAACTGGGGGCACTGGGTGTGTGATGACTATTATGAGGATTATTATTATGATGGTGATTACGATGGTTATGATGACGACGATGACGGCTATGATAATCGTGGTGAGCATGATGATGATGATGATGACTGATAAAATTTGTAAGCCAATTCAACCTCTAGCGGACGTCGATCGAGCGTTGTCGCTGCAGAGCGGCTCTGACAATAAATTATGCGATTCGTACACACAATTCTCACCCACAACTCGCCCAGGAAGACATCGTCTTTCATGGACTTCAACCAGACGTTCATTTACCTTCCAATTTTATTTTTTTAAATTTGTTTTGCATGCTTCTTTCATACTATCATGTTTTCCCTCTTTCAGCCCCTTTATATATTTCCCTGTGTGCAATAAAAGTTGCTAGACAGTCAGCGTTCCGTCTATTTCTTCCCTTTGTCCTCTTCTATGCTCATTTACACTATGTAGCCATATCGGTGGTTGAAACGTAATTTCATGTGTGGAAGTATCCACAAACTCAGGCTTTGATTATATTTGGTGGCAGCGGTGCAGTTAGGGCGACTCGCTAACGCAGACTACACCATCCACAATGCTGTAGGATATTGGAAGGCGGTCTACAGAGTGCACACACACTAAGTCAGCAAAGGGTCAAGGAATAATGGAGGCAAGACAAATGCGCGTTCCCGGTGGCGGGAGACCATTTCTTGCCCGGAATTCGAAATTGCACCCGGCACCGGTGTTTTCAGAGGCTTCCTTCACTCGAACAGTCGGTTAGAGAAGCCCACGCAGAAAAAACTTATGATCTGCCGTGGTCAGCGGAGTGAACCGGGTTGCCTCACTGTGGAGATGAACAAAGCAGTAAGGCCGTGCACGTAGACCGAGGGCACAGAACCCTGGGCTCAATTTCTGCACCTTCATCTTTGGGAGCAGATGCAGGAGCCGCAATTCAGTTCGTACCGCAGACTGTTGGACGGCGCCGATCGTTGGTAAGCCTACGAATCCGAATTGCATTCCTCAGCGACTCAAAAAAAAGAAAAAAAAGAAAAGAAGAAGACGGCAAGAAGAGCGTGAATCGCATTCCAGTCGCTTGCTTTCGAAATGGCGGTAGCATTAAGTCACTTGCGTGTACGCTATTTCCTTGAGTTGCGCGAATATATTATTAATAGAAAAATAGGTCAGCGCTCTTTGTGTCGGCGAGTTGCTGAAACGATTTTATGAAGTGATAATAACTAGATTTCATCGAAGTACTCCGCTCAATATGATCAGTATTCATGGCGAGCGGCACTTAATACCGTGAACCGCGACTTGCGATGTCATGCAGAATAAACAAGCACTTGCAGCGTGCTCATTCGTACAGCAAAGAAAGAAAAAAAAATCGGCTTCGAAGCCACCGGACGAGTTCGTCGCTCTCGTTTATGAAAGCCGTGTCGCAAGGCTGAGCGGTGAAGGTTACCGTGGGGGCAAGGGTACTCGCTGAAGGAGTCGAGAATCATTAGAAATTCGATTGTTTCGGGCAACGCAGTTGACATGCGGCGGCGAAACGTGTCATCTTGTCTTGGAAGCCCTGCCCATTTCTAAATAAATGTGCAGACCTCAGTTGGTTTCAAGCGCTATATCTACAAAGTAAAAATAATATAGTTTCTATTACTGCGAAATTATCTCTATTTATCTGTGCATTTGTCTTCTGCAAATAGTTTCATGGAAAATTGGCCCTGCCTGCTCGCAAGGTAGCTGAGTCAACAATTAACAGAGTGCCGCCGTTTCGCAAGCTTATCGAAAGCACACAGCCAGCCACTGTACTGCACTAACTGCATGTCAGCCAACAGCGAGTTTTCGGGATGACCGCCCTCGCGGTGCAATGTGCACCGCTTCCCGCTTCATTAGACTTGGTCCCTTCGTCCATGGGTCGGACATGTAGGTAGCGACAGTTGCCTCTGAGATGCCTCTGAGTGACAGAAACAGATCTCGAAGGCTATGACGTCAAGGATGCCATGTTTTATTCTGTTGCGAGCTTTTGCAAAGTAGAAAAGCGTTCGTTACATCTGGGCAGTAACAAAGAGATGCAGCAGTTCTTCTAAGGCCGCAGTCTAGCTCATTATGAAATATTTCCTATGAATTGTGTGTGGTCCAAGAATGTGAAAGGGGGATTGCTCTGTAGCACCTAACCTCAGAAGAAACTTTCCGGTAGCCTTTCTTCTAATTCATGGTACGGTTTCCACAAATTAACAAATTACTCCCATCCTTAATTATTCAATAATATTGAAATATGCGGAAATTGCTAGAAAGTGGTAAACTTCGAAAAGTATAACATCCTTAACAATGCAGCAACTTGTAACCCAAAATATTTCCTACGTGTCACCGATAACCTGCCACTTAACTACGCTAAATAACAACAAGGCGCCCCGCTAAGTTCACCGAGGACACCGGGGAAATCTGCCACGAACCTCGTATTACGGATGAAGATATTCAGAAAACAAGTATCATAGGTATAAGCCGAAACCTCTAATTTTCTCCACACGTCAAATCTAGAATAGTTTCCATTTGTACCTAATGTGAACTCGGTCCTATTTGCAGGTCTCCTTGGACTTCTAGAATCATTCTAAATAACGACCATATAACGCATTCGAGCACGTTCTTAATTTCAGCAAAGCCTGTAATTAATTGACTGTGTCAAAACTTTGCCGACACATCGCCCATGCGATGTCCCCTGCAAACGTTTTAATTATTCTACACAGTTTAATTTTAATGGGAAAGCATTATGTGCCCAACTACGCATAAGTCCGTCGACGCCGGCGTGATCGAAAGATGGCACCAAAAATGGCCGACGGCGCAAAAAGCGAAAACACGTCAAAAAATGCCGGATTGACGTTAAATTTCGTAGGGAGGTTACTATAAACCAAGTAAATTAATGCCTTCGAAAAGAAACTTTGGTAACTTTCGGTTTTGGTGGGAATCGCACCCGGGGTGGGAGACGAGCACGCTTCCTCGACATCATGGCGGCTCCACGGCTGTGGTTGACTAAAGGTGTGCTTAGTGCGGCGTCACTAGGGCACGTGACGGCGCAGCCAATGGGGAGGAGGTGGCGCCACGTCATGAGTGTATAACATGAGCGTGCTGATGGCGTTCCGAGGTCTACAAACGGCATAATGCTTTCGCATTCCCACACGTAGGCAGCCTTAAATATCTGCCGAAATCTTTTTCTTAGTCACCCACAGCACGCTTCCTATTTCAGCTAAATATAGATAACGTGTCCTGTCTGGATGAGTAAAATACTGGGAAAAGTAACTACGTGGACCGTATAACGCAGAAAGATATAGAGAAAACTATAGTATGCAGTAATTGTTTTAAAACCGGATAATTAACCTACATATTCCAAATGTTCTATGCACGTTAGCACGGTCCCAATTCTCTCGAAATATGAAACTGCTGTCAATTTTTGTTCTTTCGTGACAAAGAGGAAACTTTGTAAGCGTTTTATTTCCCGCCTCTAAACTCCTAAAAAAACGAGGATTTATCAGATTTAATTTCGCGCCTAATCACGCATGCACCTAAATATATTGTATATGTATTGCCCTAAACAGCGTACCTAGAACATATCCCTGTTTAGGATTTGCGCGCGAGTGGAAAGATATCCTATTTATTTTTCAGACATGGAGATTGGCGGCATGCCCTTTCGATAAGTTACGCTGGCCAATTAAACAGTCCAGAGCGTGCATTTGCACGTCCACGTGCAGGGAGTCTACAGCCCGCGCATGCGTGGCGCCAAAGTAATTACCTCGTTTTGCCTGCCGTGTGCACGTGCGTGAGTGTTAAATAAGTTTCTGAAGCCTATTCTGTAACATAAATGTGGGTTAGAATTGTGCTACGGTTCTTCGTAAGAGAGACTCGGCAAGAAAGAAAATGGCTGATCCACTTCATTGTGCGTAATTCCGAGTCCGCTTTCTTGTTTTTT
Source organism: Dermacentor andersoni (assembly GCF_023375885.2). NCBI lineage: Eukaryota > Metazoa > Arthropoda > Arachnida > Ixodida > Ixodidae > Dermacentor > Dermacentor andersoni. The sequence goes on from NC_092817.1 coordinate 27,946,732, forward strand.
CAGTGAAAGATACTTGTCTGACGCTCATTTTGCGGTCATTTCACGTTTTGATCAACCTCAGACCCCCGTTATTGACAGTGTGGGTTAATTAAACGTTCCAGTTGCGAACGAACTAAGTTCGGATAAGAGGGGGCTGTTAAAGCGAATGAGCACAGACTGTTTTGTAATTTCCCGTGCCTACACCACTGAGGGCGCGAAAAATCATTACATTATATTATAGGGTTTTACGTGCCAAAACCATGATCTGATTATGAAGCATGCCGTAGTGGGGGACTCTGGAAGTTCGGACCACCTGGGGTTCTTTAGCGTGAATCTAAATTTAAGTACACGGGTGTTTTCGCATTTCGCCCCCATCGAAATACGGTCGCCGCGGCTGGGATTTGGTCCCGTGACCATGGAAAAAAACAACAAACAAATCGACTGCTTGGCGCTGCTAATGAACACTCAAAATACTACTGCATGAGCGTAGTATCTCCCGCTGGAGGCGCTGAAGTAAGCGCCATTTTAACCTACAAGCTTTCTCCCACACTTGTCGAAGCGTTTTTATTACTGAATAACGTAGGTACAGCGCAACAATATTGTGGGAAGGAGAAACGAAGAGACAGGAAAGAACGCTGACTTTCAACTGATTTTATTGAAGAAACTCCGGCAGCTTTTATACAGAGGAATAATCAGGCGCACGCGGAACAACCCGTATGTGATCGCACATGATAATAGCTAGCGTTGACCGAGGAATGAAAATTCTCTATCAGACAGGTGATGTGAAGGTGTACAAATGCATCGATCTGCGGCCTTCCTGGTGAAAAAAGCTTCTAAAATTTTTCATTTTTCGTGTTTGCTTTTTTCGGAAGCCTTGCCTTGTGGAATAATGGCTTGTATTTGCATTTTTCGCAATGGACAGCTATATGGCAGCCATACCCAGTTTTTGGCCTACCCACTGTTTTGGCCTTTTTATATATATATATATATATATATATATATATATATATATATATATATATATATATATATATATATATATATATATATATATATATATATATATATATATATATATATATATATCCACAATCAATCGGTATGTCGTCGACGAGTTCTGATTGGCAATCAGTAAATCTGTTTTCGTGACCAATGTTGCAGTGTCGCGTAGTCTTCTTGTTATTCTTATTTAGGACACCCGCTTCGGAAAGCCTACAACGGGCGGAAAATAACAAACTGATTTCATATATGGTCGCCATTTTCTTCAAATTGTGAGATAACTTACGTAGACACGGAATGACATCCAATGGTCTTTGACCGTCTTCTTTTCCTTGAACAATTTGTCTGCCCTTGACCTTCTGAAGAACGGTTTCACAAACAGGTGCGATAGTACTGTTAGGATAGCCAGCAGCTTTCAGTTTTTCTATCTGGTTTTCTAAACTGATTTCGGCCTTGTGCTCACATTATTTTTTAAGGGCAGCCTGAATACACATTGTGGAAATACTCTTTTTATTAACTTTGAATGGCCACTATCAAAAGGGAGGATATTGTTAGCGCTCCTAGGCTGATAGCACCAACAAGTATGATCATTAAAATAAAGAGAAAGATTGATGTCTAGATACTGAATGCAGTTGTCTTTCGGTAATTAAGAAGTGAATTTAATGCCCCCCGAAGTGATCTTGAGCGCGTTCGCAACTTTGTCATTAAAATGTAGTTGCCGCCGTTCCTCAAGAAGCACAAGATAATCATCGACAAAACGATATACTTGACGAACATGTATACATGCAAGGCTCGCAGAAATGAGTTTGTCTATAACAGATAAAAAGAGGTCACACAAAAGTGGGGCTAAAGATGAACATATGCATATGCTAGTTCGTTGAATTAAATATTGCCGATCGTGGTAGATGAGTCGAAAAGAGAGAACTCTGAATGCATAACAATATTGTCAGAGTTCATGCCTCCAGTGTTCTGGAATTGTGGCTCCTGCTCTTCGAAACATTTCCGCACCGCAGAAAAGAGGCCTTCATGCGGAATAGAATACTAAAGGTCCTGAATGTCTCTTGAAAAACCCATTACAGCGGAGCCAAATCCTTCCTGGAGTTCATCTACCAGGTCACAAGAGCTTCTTACAAGGAACGGGTCTACAATAGTTAGCTTCTTCAAATGACCCTGTAGAAATCTTCCTACATGCTTCTTCCATGATGATCGTTCAGAAACGATCACACTCAGAAGATGCTCTGGCTTGTAGGTCTTACATGAAAAAAAACAACAACCTGCAAATAAGCTTTTTCCGACTTGCCTACAAGCTCGCTCAGGGTTCTCAGACTTAGGTCCTTGGTTAACTTCAATGCACTACTACGTTTCATGAAAGCGACCGGCCTCAGTGGCCGATTATAGGGGGGAAGTTATGGACGTCCACACGTATTCACACCGATAGTACCTCTTTCGCTCCCTCTCCTTTCTTTTCTTCCCTTAAACCCCTTCCCTGGCGCTCTTTGATCATACTTGGCCCTTGCGCCACAAAACACTATTATCATCATCATTAAATCTCTTCCCCTGTGTAGGGTAGCAAACAGGACGTGCGCCTGGTTGACATCCCTACATTTACTCCTCCTCCTCCTCTTCCTTTTCTGCTGCGTTGGGTCAAAATCAGCGAGCTTGAAGTGTTTTTCAATGGCTGTGGTTGCTTTTGTTCCGAAGCCTTGCGAAGGTTGCGGCGCGCAAGGCTTCGCCTCCACCATCGATGCCGCGAGCTGGGGCCCCGTCTCTCGGTCTGGCGTGACGTCACACCAGTGAGCGCCCTCTCTCGGTAGCGCCGCAGCAGCGGCGCGCAAGGCTTCGCCCCCACCATCGATGCCGCGAGCTGGGGCCCCGTCTCTCGGTCAGGCATGACGTCACACAATCACGTGACGCGCAGCTGTGTAAGGAGGTGCCACGACCACCGATGGGCCGAAAGTGCGAGCAGTATTGCTTTCGCATTGTAACCGTGGTCACGGGCCCTTTACTTGTTATGTCATATATATATATATATATACATATATATATATATATATATATATATATATATATTGCTTTCGTGTCCGCTGGCACCTTCTTTCGTCCACAAAACAACCGAGTAACTTTTGGTAAATTGAGGCGAAAATAGTGAAGGTAATATATTAATCAGTTGTACCCATGATGATTCACTCATATATCGTACTTATTGGTTCCAAATGTTGTTATTATTAAGTGTACTTATTTTTGTAGTAGTGAAACGGTGCATTACGCTCCAGTAGAAAAAGGTGAATCAATTCTAATAGCTTCATGTATTTCATGCACTTGCTTGTGGAACCAGCAGTGGGGTCTCTTCTAGCTTATAATTGAGCGCACAAATATTCTCATTTGTCATCCTAATAATACTTAAGCTGTTGACACGCATTCTAGTTAGGGAGACATGAATGTTATGGCCGGTGTTAAGAACGGCCCGATGAGGTGCAAGTTTTGCCTGCCAGTTGCGACAGCAGCGGCAACCTTGTCTCGGAACGCCACCGTTACGCTCTAGCCTCGTCACCATAGTGACTAAACGGGCTCGGCGGACCAACTATTGTTACTGAGCCCGCGGGAACGTCTACTGAGACCCCTTCCCATGCGCCGACCAAGACGCAAGGCAATGGGCAGCCGGCGGGCGCGCTGCGGGGTCAGCTCGGGGAATAAAATGCCCCTGCGGTGCCTGGTCGTCTCCCCTACGGTGCCTCGTCAACTCGCCTACGGTGCCTGGACGGCCGTTTCCGTCACCTGGGTATCGGGGGAGGACCGAGTGTTTATAAACCGCTGTTGTGCGGCTGCTCAGGGCACTCTCTCTCAAGACAGTCATGTTAGACTGATGTACTTTCTCAAGCAGTCATGTTAGACTGATGTACTTTCTCTCACAGTCATGCTAGACTGATGTAGATACTGTAAATAAACCCATATTCCTCGTTCTCAAGGAGAAGCAGTCCTTCCCGTCATCAACGTCCTCAGCGTGGATAAGTTGGACGACGGCATGGGCCAGCTACCTTCTAATTCATGCCGGACTACAATCTTGACAACGGGTTACGAGCGATGGGATTGAGCCCCCAATCCAAACAACGGCAGCAATATTTATTTACTTAACCTGCTGCTTTAGAACAAACGGTGTACACTTTTTATTTCTTCTGCGGTCACAAACCGTTACAATATACAGGGCGTTTCACGTAATTTGAACCAAAGATTTAAAACAAAGTGGTTTGCCGCAGCTGAATGAAGTCAACGTCATATGGTTTGCCGTTATGTGTGCGCTCCTTGGTTAATTAACTAATTATGCGGAATATAAAAAGTACTCTAAAATGAATTACGAAAAATTTTTAATATTTACTTTAGGGCCAAGTGCGTTTCGTTGCGTTGTAAAGGGGATTCAAAAACGACCGATCCATTTTTTGTCGCAACACACATGCTGCCTGGTGATTTTTTTCGGCATTTAAAGAGAGCCCGCGAAATAGGAAATAAAACCACGTGACTGCGCTCATGCGCTGTCGTATCGTAGCGTATATGTCGGTATTTTACCTTTCATATTTCAAAACTGTGCTTTTTCAATTTCTGATTCAGTCGAAATCTCTGTTCCAGACATGCAGTAAAGAGAACGGCACCAGTATAGAGCAACACACTCCACGCACTAAAGAGAAGCTACTTTGTGCTGCGACACAAGGTCATTCTGTGCACTTTGGATGCTACTACACGGTAAACACCGTGTTCAGAAATAAATATGCTTGATATATGCTGTTTTGGCTTGCTAGTTTTGAGATTCATCTCATTTATTTAAACGAGAAGAAATGGGGTTAACCAAAGGGCCCGATATTTATTAGTCATATCACAGGAAGCCAAAAACACTGACAACGTTGGGGAAATTACTTGTGCTTGATAAATGAAATAAAGAAACGATAAATTAATGGAAATGAAAGTGGATGAAAAAACAACTTGCCGTAGGTAGGGAACGATCCCACAGACTTCGCATATGAAATTAAATTATGGGGTTTTACGTGCGAAAACCACTTTCTGATCATGAGGCACGCCATAGTGGAGGCCTACGGAAATTTCGACCACCTGGGGTTCTTTAACGTGCACCTAAATCTAAGTAAACGGGTGTTTTCGCCTTTCGCCTCCATCAAAATGCGGCCACCGTGGCCGGGATTCGATCCCGGAACCTCGTGCTCAGCTAAACTTCGCATTCGCGTGCGATGCTCTACCAATTGAGCTACCTTTCTTGGGTATTCATGTTTCCTAGTAGAACCCTGGGAGTGTTAGCCAGCGCCACCACTCACAGACCTTGGCGGTGGATGTGGAACATCCCTACTGCGGCAGGCGTCACGATAATGTGATATTTTTTGGGTGAAGGCATCCGGTCATGCAGCCACACATGCTACCTGAAGGCATCAATGTTGCCGGATTCGAGACCCTCGTTACGGCTACCATTGTGCTACCAACCATTGTGCGGTTCGTACAGCACTCGAAATAACCTCGCAGGTCCCTTTCTTTAAATGGATAGGGCAAAAATATACTTTATTTTCGATCCGCCACACTTGTTGAAATGTATTAGGAACAACTTGAGCTTATATGACCTCCACATTGATAACGATGTTGTTTCATTGAAACACACACTAAGATATACGAGTCCACTAATCACCTCAAACTGAAAAATCTAACAAAATCGCTGACGGGCATTTGTAGAAAACTCCTTTTGGCAACATGAAGGTAAAATTTGCCTCGCAAATATTAAGTAACAGTGTATATTTGGCGATTTAGGCCTTCATTGCTTTTAACGTTCTGCCTCCTAATGCCGCGCACACAGGCAGCTTTGTACAAGCAGACAGGATTGATAAGCTGTTTGATGCCTTGAACAGCTCCACAGTTTGTACAAAAGAGCGGAAAATGTGACACGCCATTACCTCGTCCCCGAAGCACATTTAATTTTTAAAAGCTTGCGAGCTTTTAATTAAGTCCTGGAAGTTCAATTGCCTTCGCCAACCTAGAAATATATTTGGTTTGGGGCCACAATCAAAACAATCTTGTTGCTGTGACAAGACCTCCAGCAATGGTTTAATATTAAGTTTTTGATGTAACGGAGGCTGAATCAGGATTACCTGGAGAATGTGTTCGGGCTCATTTGGCAGAAGCGTGGTTGCAATGAAGCTCCAAATGTCTAAGAGTTTTCTGCTGGACTCAGGCCCATTGTTGTATCAAAACTCTTCAACCTTTCTCACAAAAGCAACTGCGAGGAGGACAAGGGTGTTCATTTAACTCAAGGCACTTCCACTGACTGGCCTAAATAGAGCGACTGAAGGGGCACCTAGTTCCACGAGTGCAGCTTTTACAGAAGGGCTGTCTGAAAGTAGTGAAGAAAGAAGTGATGATGTGCTTGGAAGTAAAAGATAGCTTATTTTGAGTGTGGATATTTGATACACACATTCCTAAAGGAAAAGCAGTGCAGCTCATGCCACGACCTCCTGAAGGAAAGTAGCCAGGAATTCACAAGATCTAGTCAGTTTTTTACTATACTTAAGGCTGTTGGAATAAATGGCAAAGGCCTTGGCCCTTTAACTGTGCCAAATAGAGGCAGCATGTGAATATGTCGTGAGATTGGAGGACAAATTTACACATGTAATACATGCTATTGCACACCGTCAATGTGTTACAAGTGAATTCTTCTCCACTGTGGCAGAGGAGACCGAGGATCCCCCATATTGCAGTGCAGACTGCACGCGCCACTTTCTGCAGCTCTATGTCTACCTTCGACTTCTTTGGCATTTGCGGTTTAAGAACCAAGAAAAAAGCTTATCGAAAGTTCCTTAATCTGCTGCCAAAAGAAAACTGAACAAGCTGCAGTATTTAGCTGTCAGGGTTTCTTACAACACTAAGCATATTACTTACTTTCTTTATCGCTTCAACGATTCGTGGTTTTCAGTTTCTTTTTCTTCATCAACTTCCTGGCCTAGTGAAATTCTATTTGTCTCAAGTATAACTTTTTTATGAATGCAAGCTTTTCATGGCCCATTCTTTTTTGAGATGACTCTTCTTCCTCAACCAACCATAAAGATCAACCGATTTTTTGCTCATCCTTAATACTAGTCACTGTCTAGTAGCATAACCTATGTGTAGCATTATTTCCTAATGTACATTTCGATGTGCAATTCCTCCCTTGAAATAGCTGACGAGGCATCGGCATGTGTCTTACATTAGCCTCTGCACCGTGTGCTATGTGGCATTTGACTTTTCTTAATATTACTGTCCTTCAGTGCTTGCAGCACAGAGTGGCTTCTTTCTTGAATGCAAGCTTTCTCGTTCCCATATTTAATTCATAGTCTCGTTCAGGATTACTTTTCTCTCTCGATAGCCTGGATTACTGCGCAAGGTACACTGAAGTGCTTGATTGCAGACTGGTTTCGCTTCATTAAAACTTCTTTCTGGGCGAGTTGGGGCATACTTGACATAAACATTGTAACAGCGCAAACACATGCAACCACAAAGTAACAAGGACAAGACACAAGCGCCGTTTTAGCTGTTTTCATCATGCTATTATTCATCATCTCGCTTATGCCTCACTTGGTTACGGTCGCCGTGTTGCGTTTCTCGGATGTGGCGGCCTGGTCATTTGCATTGGGAAGCAGTCTCTCAAGGTAAGCAGCTGCTCCTGCAGTTCTCACAGCGACATAAACTCCCAATTTACACGCACCATTATTGCTGCTCCCTGTTCGTCATTTCTTGCTGCAGCCGTGGGCAAATTTTGCTTGTGGTCTTCCTCGTCCGTGATTTGGCGTGACCGGAGGACCTCATACATGCTTACAGGGTCCGAAGTGTATGAAATTGATAGCCACTTGGGTGGAAAGGCCCGAAAAAGTGGCTGCCGAAGGTGATTCCCAAGAAGCCGACCATACTCATATTAAGATAAAGTGGGGCACCAAGTGTAAGTGACGCATTACCGGCCTCCGAAAGAACAAAAAAGAAACGTGCAGGTTGGAAAGGAGGTAACGGCTAAAGCGCCCCCACAGGGGCGTCTGCGTCAGCAGGCGTTTGGTGTGTTGCGACACCACGTACCCGAGCACGTGGGGGTTGGACCCTCCCGCGTCTAACCGTGCGCAGATTTGCCGTGTCCGGGGAAATGCGATCCCGGGGGTTGAGCCGATGCCGAGTGTCTGGACCTTTACGGCCCCTCGGCGGAGGCAACACACCTCTTTCGCCTCGGCTTCACGTAGACGGCACCCCCGGACTGACCCACCCGGGGGAAATCGGTAGTTGCCTTTTCCTGTCCCCCTCTCCATTCTGCGTCTTTCTCTCTTCCCTTCAATCTTTCCTGTCTTCTACTCTCTTCTCTTTACTTCCGACTTTCCTGGCGGCGAGGGTCAACCTTGTGTGGGTGGCCAACCTTGGGTACTACAGATTGGGTTATAGTAGCACCGTACAACTGGTGAGGGCTTGTCTTACTCGTAAGACTTGCTCCGTCCCCATGTTGGGCTTGGTGGTGGGCGGTTGGCGCTGCTGCCGAACTCAAGACCCCTATATGGCTTCAAGTAAACCACTTTCCCTTGATCGCCCTCTAAAAAGAGGGCGCCCCGATGCAAGCTTCCAATTCTTTTTGAAAAACAATGAGGAGCACTTCCCTAAGTACCATGTCATACACAGTGAAGGTAACACGAGCATGCGCAAATTTTACCTCTTCTTGGTGGCGAAATGCCTCGCAAACACTGTAGGACCTGGCTACAAAGCCACAAAGATGTGCAGTGGAGACCTGCTTCTTGAATTGAAGGATAAAACCCAATTTGATAAAATGAACGACTTGAAATGCATTGGCGATGTAGCAGTCACTGTGTAGGCACATCGAACCATGAACAGGAGCCGTGGAGTAATCTCTGAAGACAACCTCATGGACCTTAGTAACGAAGAGTTGCTTGAAGGTTTTCAGCACCAAAATTTCATCAAGGTAGAAAGAATGCTAATCCGCAGGAATAACGAACAACGTCGAACAAAGCACATTGTACTAACCTTTGGTACCAGTGTGCTGCCTAGTACATTGGATGCAGGCTATATCGAAGTACGTGTTAGGCCGTACATTCCAAATCCTCGACGTTGCTTTAAGTGCCAGAGGTATGGGCATGGATCCCAGACATGCCGAGAAGGCAGACTTGCGCGAAATGCAGCTCGAATGAACACCCATCAGACACTTGCGACTCATCTCCACATTGTGTGAACTGTGATGGAAGCCATCCAGCCTACCCCAGGACATGCCCTAAATGGAAGAAAGAAAAAGAAATCATTGCACTAAAGGTCAAAGAAAATATAACATTTCACGAAGCAAGGAAACGTCTTTCATACTTAGATCACACAAGCTTTTTCGAGGTGGCGCGACGGGGGGCAGCGTCACAAATCCCTCGGGAGTCTACCACGGTCTCTGATAGTGGTCCAGTAATCACTCCGCCTGCCCCCGTGGTGGCAGCAGCAAGTGCTGCTCCATCATCATCGAAGGTGGGCCTGCAGACTTCGGTTCCGCAGGTCCCAAGGTTAAACCGAACTCCACGGCCTGGGACACAAGTTTCAGCGCCTAGTTCACGATCATCCAGCGCCTCAGAGAAGGTTAAGAAGGTCGATCAAAAATCCCAGGCGTCATCGAGCCGAAAGATCAGCGCTCTCACGAGCGTGCTAGAAGAGATAAAATACCTGTAACTGCTCAAAGGAAGGGACCGGTAACCTAAACGGTTACCGTCCTTGTATACATATCTATCTATCTTTACAACGTGCTCTTGAACACAGACAACAAAAATCTTCCTCGATATGGCTACACAAATAATTCAGTGGAATGCCAGGGGTCTGTTTAAGAATCTAGATGATGTCAAAGATATACTAGAAGAATATCAGCCTCGACTGCTCTGTGTTCAAGAAACACATTTAAAGTCTGGACACAAGAACTTCTTAAGACAGTACATAATTTTCCGTAAAGATAGAAATAGTGGTAATTCTTCAGGTGGTGTGGCAATCATAGTCCCAATGTCGGTTGCAGGCCAGCATGTATCGCTCCAGAGTTCATTTGAAGCAGTGGATATTCGGGCTATATTGTTCAACCAACTTATAACTATTTGCTCTATATATATATCGCCTGATGAACGGGTTGACACTGCAGAATTTGAAAAGCTGATTGACCAGCTTCCCGAACCCTATATAGTAATCGGAGACTTCAATGCTCAGAGCGTATTCTGGGGTGACTCAAGAAGTGCTGCGAGAGGATGGGCAATAGAAAAGTTCCTTCTTTCATCTGGAGCCTGTCTATTTAACAGGGCAGAGTCAACTTTTTACAGTTCTACACAAAACACGCATTCACGTATAGATTTAGCCATAGGGTCAGCATCACTTCTTCCATACCTGGAATGGAGAGTTATTAGTAATCCATATGGGAGTGGTCACTTTCCGACACTCCTAGAAACAACAAAGTGGCACGATGGACCAGCTTACCCCAAAAAGTGGAGACTTCATAGTGCAGACTGGTCGAAATTTAGAAACCTATATGTAAACTGTGCCTGGACGATGTGGACCACTTAGGTGTAGAAGAACTGACCACCTACATCACTGAACATATCCTCTGTTCTACTAAAAATTGCATACCTCAGTCCTGAACAGATAAAGTCAATCCAAAACCGTGGTGGAACAAACACTGTGCAACCGCAAAGAAACGCCAGAACAAAGCGTGGAGTAGATTTTGACGCTACCCAACAACAGAAAATCTAATAGATTTTAAGAGGTGCAAAGCAAATGGCCGCCGTATCCGCCGAATATCCAGAAGAGAAAGCTAGACACGCTACGTATCATCCATAAACTCATACACGGATGTTAGCAAAGTATAGACTAGGGTACGTTAACTATAAGGACAACGTTGAAATCCTTTTCCTCTCGTCACTGGCTCTAGCGATACTATAGAAGATCAAGCAAGCACTCTTGATGAGCACTTTCAGAGGGTATCAAGCTCCGAAAATTATACGGAAAGTTCTTACACCATAAAAGAATAGCTGAAATTATTCCTCTGCTTCCAAACAAGTTGTCATCAGAAGGATACAACAAACCACTTACAATCCATGAACTCAAGCTTGCCCTAGGGTCTTGTTGCAGCTTGGCTCCATGTTCTGACACAATAGCATATGAAATAATCAAGAACCTGCCTTGTGAGACTCTAAACTGGATCTTAGATCTATACAATGAGATTCTTGTGACTGGTCATGTACCTTCATCTTGGAAGGAGGCAATTGTCCTGCCAATACTCCAATACGGCAAAGAACCTTCCTTAGTTAACAGTTACAGACCAATTACACTCACTAGCTGTTTACTTAAGGTATTTGAAAAAAAATGAATAACCGCGCCTTCTGTTCTGTTTAGAATATAATAGTATATTGGACCCTCACCAATCTGGCTTCCGAAGAGCAAGGTCTACAACCGATAATCTTGTTTTCCTTGAGTCATATATACGTGATGCATTTGTACACAGCCAATACTGTCTATCCATATTCTTTGATCTTGAGAAAGCGCATTATACTGCCTGGCGATACGGTATTCTGCAAGACCTGTCGTCCTATGGAATTTGTGGTAATATGCTGAACATCTTGCAAAATTACCTATCTGAAAGGCAGTTCTGCGCAAGAATTGGCAGTGTACTATCGCGCACTTTTGTTCAAGAAAACGGCGTATCACAGCGAGGAGTGCTAAGTTGCACATTTTTCCTAATCAAACTGAACTCTCTCCGCTCTGTTTTACCATCCATGTTGTCTTATTCTGTCTATGTGGACGACATCCAAATAAGCTTTAAATCTTGCAACCTGTCCATACAGTTAAGTGTTAATCGGCTCACTAAATGGGCAGATTAAAACGGGTTTAGGTTCAGTGCAGAAAAGACTACCTGTGTCCTGTTTTCCAGACGTAGAGGGGTCTGTCCTGACCCTTGCATTACGATGAACGGTAGAAGCATGGTAAATAAAAAAGAACAAACATTTCTGGGTGTAATCTTCGATAGTAAGCTAACCTTCATGCAGCATATAAAACAGTTGAAGCTGAAATGTCTTAAAACAATGAACCTTTTAAAGATTTTATCTCACCAGTCATGGGGAACAGATAGCTTTTGCCTCCTATCTCTTCTTAAAAGCCTTGTGTTGTAACGCATAGACTATGGATGTATTGTTTACCAGTCGGCTTCACAGACAACACTTAAGCTACTCGATACTGTCTATCACTTAGGGATCCGCCTAGCACTTGGTGTCTTTCGTACGAGCCCTGTCCAACGTCTCTACGCAGAATCGGATCACTAGCCACTGGATTATCAGCGTACATATCTCGGAGTCACCTATGCAATAAGAACCATGTCGCTAAAACAACATCCATGCAAAGCACTCAGAAGTGATCAGTCCAGAAATCAGTTGTATTTAAGCAGGCCTTCACACGCCCCACCGTTCCCGTTAGCAGTAAAATCTGTTGCGGAAAAACTCGGAGTAGTTTTCACAGATCTGCAGGAAAGCGACTACGTTGAACCCATCCCACATTGGGAGCAATGTACAGTGACCTGTGACTTGTCCTTTACAGAACTTAACAAAAAGAGTTGTCCAAGTGCCCTCATCCAGCAACATTTTTTGGCCCTCGAAGACAAGTATAATTCTACAGCATTTTTCTCTGATGCTTCAAAGTCTGCAACTTCGGTATCATGTGCAGCCCATGGCCCAAACTTCTCTAACTCTAAAATCTTGCATAACCATAGGAGCATCTTTACAGCGGAAGCGTACGGTATTCTGATCAGTGTTGAGTACATAGTGCAGCACAAGATAGAAAAGTCTATAATATACACAGATTCCTTAAGCGTTGTGGCAGCCCTGTCCTGTGGCAAAGCAATCCTAAACCCTGTATTAAACCAGCTCCTTAAACGCATTCACGTAGCACATAAACAAAATCTTGCTCTTGTATGCTGGGCGCCAGGCCACTCTGGCATCGCAGGCAATGAAATGGCGGACAAACATGCTGGACAAGTGGCTCATCGGGATACAATTGATGTAAGCTGGGTACCTGGTGTAGATATTGACACGTGTACTTATCTTTATCGAGCGACCACGTTTCGCTGTCTAACAAATGTTATCGCACAGCGCGGGACGCGCCTGCATGTATCCGAAGTTTCTGGAAAGTTATCGATGCTTCTATTCGCTCTGTGTTGTCGCCGAACCTTATGTTATCTGATTTCATTGCCTGACGCGAATGGTGTGGAACTTTGTGGAAGGCACGCGGGTCCCAACGGTTAGTCTGGAACATTCGACGATTGATGTGTAATAGCCGGCGCGCTTGACCCGTTGATCAGATTTTCGACGATCACCGACCGTGTTCGCCGCTATCGTTGTGCTATATGTGTAGCCTGTTTTTTTTGGGGGGCACCGGTTCGCCCAATAAAAGTTAGTTTTGTCTTTCACAGCATTGCTATTGTGTTCTTCAACGTCACCACCACGTGACATCTCGTGGAGGTGCTTTTTGTTCATGTACCGGACGCCCCCGACAAGCCGTGATCCAAGCCCGGACCGCAAAGAGGACACCAACATAGTCCCGGACTATCGCGCAAGCCGCCGTCTTCAACAGCTGCCCCGGAGCACGGACTTCTACCTGAGAAGGCCAAGAAGATTGTGGCCAAGGCAACCCCAATGGCAGCCCCAGCGTCCCCCATCGTGCTGCAGCAGCCCAGGGAACCACCGACGTTCCGCGGTTCCACATTTGAGGACCCGGAAAGCTGGCTGGAAACGTATGAGAGGGTTGCTGCATTTAACAGCTGGGCAAGCGACGACAAGCAGCGACATGTATATTTCGCATTGGAGGACGCCGCCAGGACGTTGTTCGAGAATCGAGAAGCCACCTTGACGACGTGGGACCTGTTCCGAAGCGGCTTCCTGAAAACATTTACAAGCGTCGTGCGAAAAGAGCGAGCCCAAGCTCTACTGGAGACCAGAGCGCAGCTGCCGAATGAGACGATCGCGATCTTCACTGAGGAAATGAGCCGTCTGTTCCGCCACGCCGACCCGGAAATGTCCGAGGAGAAGAAAGTCCACCTACTGATGCGTGGTGTAAAGGAGGAACTTTTCGCCGGAATGGTAAGAAACCCACCGAAGACCATCGACGAGTTTCTTCGTGAGGCGACGAGCATCGAGAAGACACTGGAATTGCGGAACCGGCAATTCGACCGACGCACCAAGCCAACAAGCTACGCCGGAGTTCAATCAATGGCCACTGACGAACTGCGCGAGACCATCCGGGCAGTCGTACGAGAGGAGCTTCAAAGAATCTTTCCTTCATCGCAACCTCAAGTGGCCTCAATCGCCGAAATTGTCAAAGAAGAAGTCCAGCGATCGCTCGGAGTTTCCGAGGTACAACCACAATCATCGCAGCCCCAGCCAGAAGCGATGACCTACGCCTCCGTCGCCCGCCGTCAAGGTCCCCCTCCATGACCACGCCAGGGCCCTGTAACGCCGCAATTCCGTTGACCGCCGCCGCCGCCGCCAGCACGCCCACCCGTCGCCCAGCGCAGCTACCCGAGGAAGACAGACGTTTGGCGTGCTCCGGACCACCACCCGCTCTGCTACCACTGCGGGGAAACCGGCCACCGGCAATGTGTACCGTCGATGCCCATACCGCGACCTGGGAGTGCCAGGGTTCGCCGTCAACGCACCGCGCCCTCGGGAAGGTGAACGCCCTCGTGACATCGCCGAGTACCTCGTCGCTACTCAGTGGAGCCCTCGATGGCCGTCCCGGTTGCCGTCACCAGGCCGCTACCTGTCTCCGCAGCGCCGTCCATATACTGGCCCAGCACGGGGCCACTCTGCGAGCCCATATCCGGAAAACTAAAAGCGCAACCGATGGCAGTGTGGTTGCTGTTCGTCGAACTGACGAAGACGACGAAGAGACCATCTCGACGACATAATAACGACGCGCCGCCGTCCCGACGAAGTCAGGAAGCCAAGACTACACCGACGAAAGACGACTTGACGACGCGACGTTCCAACTTCAGTTCAACACGACGCAGCCGTGATCCGACGCCAAGACCTAACTGCAACTCCAGACAAAGAACCACCGACCTCGACGTTCTTCTCGACGGCCACGCAGTTACCGCCTTAGTGGACACAGGGGCTGATTACTCCGTAATGAGTGGACACATCGCCGCCCAGTTGAAGAAAGTTAAGACCGCATGGGAAGGCCCTCAAATTCGGACCGCTGGAGGACACCTCATCACGCCGACTGGAATCTGCACGACAAGAATAACCATTCATGACCGGACTTACCCTGCCACCTTCGTTATCCTCCAACAGTGTTCACGAGACGTCATTCTTGGTATGGACTTCCTGAACCAACACGGCGCAACCATCGACCTGAAGTCGCACTCAGTAACGCTGCCGGAAGATAAAGCGATACCGCCGGAGAGCCCTCGTAGTCACTCCGCCTTGAGTGTGCTCGAAGATCAAGTGAGCATCCCGCCTCGCTCCAGCATTGTTATTTCGATCGGCACCGAAACACCCGCTGAGGTAAAAGGCGTCATCGAAGGCGACCAACGTCTACTGCTAGGCCGTGAAAGAGGGATCGCTCGACTGCACGGAGGCAAAACTGAAGTGTTGCTGACAAACTTCAGCCAGGAGTTCAAGCACATCAACAAGGGCACGACGATCGCGTACATCGAGGACATTCTGGAAACCAGTAATGCGTTTGTCCTCTCGGATTCCACCGCATCTACCCCAACGACCATGGTTCCCGAACCAGACTACGACATTAATCCAAGTCTCCCCGTGATTAAGCAACAGCAGCTCAGAAGTCTGCTCCGACGGTACAAAGGCTGCTTTTCGACGTCATCGAGGATTCGACAAACATCAGTCGCCAAGCATCGCATAATCACCGAGGAGTGCGCTCGACCACTGCGCCAGAACCCTTACCGAGATTCGCCGCGAGAACGGGCAGCTGTAAGAGAACAAGTCGACGAAATGCTGCGCAACGACATCATCCAGCCGTCGAAAAGCCCGTGGGCATCTCCTGTGGTCCTGGTGAAGAAAAAGGACGGAACCCTGAGTTTCTGCGTCGATTATCGTCGTCTGAACAAGACCACGAAGATGGACGTATACCCCCTCCCACGGATAGACGACGCATTGGATCGGCTCTGCAACGCTAAATACATCTCGTCGATGAACCTCAAGTCTGGTTATTGGCAAACAGAAGTCGATGAAAGAGATCACAGAAAGACCGCCTTCATCACCCCAGACGGCCTCTATGAGTTCAAGGTTATGCCATTTGGACTGTGCTCGGCGCCTGCAACGTTCCAGCGCGTGATGGACACGGTTTTAGCAGGATGAAAGTGGCAGACCTGTCTCGTTTACTTGGATGACGTCGTTGTCTTCGCCGGAAATTTCGACGATCACCTTAAGCGGCTTGCAACAGTACTAGAGGCCATCAAGTCATCAGGGCGCACTCTGAAGCCAGAAAAGTGCCGCTTCGCTTACGATGAGCTTCTGTTCCTAGGCCACGTCATCAGCAAGTCTGGAGTCCGCCACGACCTGCAGAAGACAGCTGCCATCGCAAAGTTCCCGCAGCCCATCGACAAGAAGGCAGTGCGTAGATTTCTTGGCATGTGTGTCTACTACAGGCGATTTGTCAAGGACTTTTCACGCATCGCTGAGCCGCTGACACAGCTAACTAAATGTGACGTCGTGTTCAAGTGGGAAATGCCGCAGGCCGACGCATTTCAAGAACTCAAACGACGCATGCAGTCGCCGCCCGTACTTGTGCACTTCGACGAGCATGCCGATACCGAAATACACACTGACGCCAGTAGCCTAGGCCTCGGTGCCGTCCTAGTCCAGAGAAAAGATGGACATGAACACGTGATAGCTTACGCTAGCCGGTCGTTGTCAAAAGCGAAAGCAATTATTCTACAACCGAAAAGGAATGCCTCACCGTCGTTTGGGCTACAGCGAAATTTCGCCCTGTGTCAGCGACGCAAGACACCACCGACAAGGCCAGCGTGATTACTACAGCCGATCAAGCCTCCTCACCGACCTTTTGAGCAGATCGGGATGGACTTGGGACCGTTTCCGACATCAACTTCCGGAAATAAGTGGATCGTCGTGGTGACGGACTATCTCACCCGCTTCGCTGAAACTAAAGCTCTACCGAAAGGCAGTGCAGCCGAAGTTGCGAAATTTTTCGTCGAGAACATCCTGCTGCGACATGGTGGTCCAGAAGTCCTCATCACCGACAGAGAAACGGCTTTTACAGCAGAGCTCACGCAAGCCATTCTGCAATACAGCCAGACAAGTCACAGGAGGACAACTGCCTACGATCTGCAGACGAATGGTCTCACGGAGCGCCTGAACAAGACCCTCGCCGACATGCTAGCAATGTACGTCGACGTCGAGCACAAGACGTGGGATGTGGTCCTGCCGTACGTAACATTCGCTTACAACACGGCGGTGCAAGAAACAACACAGCTCACGCCATTTAAGCTGGTTTACGGCAGGAACCCGACGACGACGCTCGACGCCATGCTGCCGCACTTCACTGACGAGGAAAACCTTGACGTCGTTACTTATCTCCAGCGCGCCGAAGAAGCCCGACAGCTCGCCCGCCTGCGGATCAAGAACCAGCAGAGGACCGACAGCCGACACTGCAACCTCCGACGACGCTTCGTCGAGTACCAGCCCGGCGACCGTGTTTGGGTATGGACCCCGATACGCCGACGAGGACTCAGTGAGAAACTACTGCGACGCTATTTCGGACCATACAAGGTCATCCGACGTATTGGCACACTGGACTATGAGGTCGTGCCAGACGGCATTTCGCATTCACAGCGGCGCCGCGCACGATCTGAAGTGGTCCACGTGGTGCGCCTTTTACGGACGCTGACGAACTTCCTTATTTTGTTGTTTTCTTTGCTACGAGTGCTTTTCTTTATTACTTTCGTTTGTTTGCAGCATTGGGTCGATGCTTTTTAAGAGGGTGGTAATGACACGTGTACTTATCTTTATCGAGCGACCACGTTTCGCCGCCTAACAAATGTTATCGCACAGCGCGGGACGCGCCTGCATGTATCCGAAGTTTCTGGAAAGTTATCGATGCTTCTATTCGCTCTCTGTTGTCGCCGAACCTTATGTTATCTGATTGCATCGCCTGACGCGAATGGTGTAGAACTTTGTGGAAGGCACGCGGGTCTCAACGATTAGTCTGGAACATTCGACGATTGAGGTATAAAAGCCGACGCGCTTGACCCGTTGATCAGGTTTTCGACGATCGCCGACCGTGTTCGCCGCTATCGTTGTGCTATAAGTGTAGCCTGTCTTGCGAGCACAGGTTCGCCCAATAAAAGTTAGTTTTGTCGTTCACAGCATTGCTACTGTGTTCTTCAACGTCACTACCACGTGACAATATGAAATCTGCGGTACGAAAGACGCTCCGTAATCTTTGGCAAGGTGAATGGGACAAGCAAGTTGAAAATAAGCTGCAGCTGGTTAAACCGAAGTTAACCGAATATTTTCCAATGAACCTTGATAGACACACCGAAGTCACCCTGGCATGACTCAGAATAGGACACGCTTATGGCACACACAAACACCTCTTGACTGCAACTGACCCACCGACGTGCACACGCTGCGGTGAGAACCTAACCGTCATACATGTCCTCATCCAATGTCCTGAACTTCACCGAGGGCGAGTGGCTCATTTTAGGGAACTCTACTCACACCATATACACCCCCCCACATCCCTCGATGTTCTTATCAGAGGATGCACTTTTTAATTTTAAAAGAGTGCTTAATTATCTTGCTCAAGTTAACTTTCTAGACATCATCTCCATCCATCCTAACCGTTAGATTGGGCCTCACAGGTGCGGTACAATCTGATGCACAAAAGTATGTCTGAGCTCTCGCACTTCTTGCGTAAGCAAGAATTGTACAGCAAGGGACTCGGACAATTCCGAATAATTTAACATGTGTGCCTGAAGCGAATTCATTTAAGGCCTTATATCTATTTTAGTCATTATTTTAAAATTGATGTACTAGTATTTATAGATCTATCTTACGTTTAGGCCTCTATACAGCCTTTCGTTTAGGTCATGACGCCGACGAAGTGCCTTCTTGGTAGAACGCTTCTATCTGTGTTTTCCGGTTTCTGGCGAAATCTGGAATTTCCTAGAGCCTCGGCTCCCGGTCTCGTGGCCATGGACGCGGAGCCTTCCACAGGCCCTCCTGGCCAGAGGTCATCAACGCCGCCCTTCACGAGGAAGAGAGGAAGCGTGCTCAGTAACACCGAGTACACTGAGCTGTACTCAGTGTCGGGTGAAGACTCGTCGGATGATAGCTTCATCACTGTCCGCTGAAAGAGGGCAAAAAGGAGGACTGTCAACGCGAATAGATCAACGCAAACGAGCACGGCGACTCCGAAGTCAATGCCTGAACGCTGGCCTCATGCCATCGTGTTCGTACCCGAGGAGCCCTTAAGCAGCCTCCGACGGCGAAACAGGCAAGAACTGTCTGCTTTCTTGGAAGGGGTCGTGCCGAATGAAATTAAGGACATTCGGATAAATACACGCAAAAATGTCCTGGCAATCGAGGTTTTCAACGGTGCGCTCGGAAAACTGAAGGAAATCTTGGAGATAGGACGCATCAAAGTGCGTTCCTATATCCCGATGGATTATGCATCCGCAGCAGGTGTAATTTATGACATTGATGTCGCCATTCCCAACGCGGACTTGCCTATCCTCGTCAAACCAGCAAGTTAGGGTGTTGTCATCATGCGTGCGTGCCGCCTTGGAACTTCGCGCTGCGTCAAACTAATTTTCAAAGGAGATTGCCTACGATGTCACGTCAATGTCGGTCACTTCCGACACCCTGTTCGGCCCTTCGTACAAAACCCTCTTCAATGCCATCAGTGCTTTAGGCTTGGACTTGTCCAGGGAGTCTGTCCAAACTCGTTACTTTGTCCCCGGTGTGCTGAACCTCACGTGGAGGACACGTGCCGGGCTACTGTCCTAAAGTGCGGCAACTGTAAAGGTTGCCATGTTGCCTCGTCTAGGGATTGCCCTCGCATCAAGAGAGAGGTCGCTGTGCTCAAGCAAATGGTTCGGGACGATTCGACACACAGGGAGGCTGCTGAAACGATCCGGCGTAGGCTACGGCGTCACGGAACCTCCCCAAGAAAGGCAGAGACACGAAAGGAGAGGGGCCCTTCCATTGTAGCACCGACATTCTCCAATCACAAAGGGGCTGAACAGCCCAAAAATTCAGCTGAACGGAATCTTTCTGAAGAATGGCCTGCGCTTCCGAGCCAGCAACTTCCCAAAGAACCACAGATTGTAAAGCCCGCTCGGGAGCCTACTCCTGCCGCTGATGACACGCCCAAAGCAGATAGTCAAGTTATTTCAATGCTGCGTCCCCTCATCGATGCCATTCGAGTGATTCTGTCGAACCTTGGAACCACGTCTGCTCGAAGTGCACTGAAAGTACTGGACGCCTTAAGCCCAGTGCTTGAGTCTCTCGAATAGAGACATGGTCAACCATCGCCCATCCTTTCGAGAAGAAGTCAAGACAGCGTCAATCATCCAGTGGAACGCAACAGGACTAAGGTCACGCCTTTCAGACTTTCGTCAGTATATATATATACTAATTTGTTCCCAATCATTGTCATATGTGAGCCTAACGTGTCAAAACCAGTCAGATTATCGGGATACGAAGCTGTTATATCCGCAACAACTGATGCACGCAGGAAAGTCATCGTTTTTATTCGCCGAGACCTGACCTATGTTTGCCAGCCGATTCCGCCTCATGATAACAATCAATATGTTTGCCAAACAATTAAAAAGGGCAAACCCATGTTTACACTTGTAGGCATTTATATATCGCCTTCAAGGAGGACAAAAGAAGCATATACAGTGCTAAAAAGCGGGCATGTACTGTGTTACCGGGGCTTAGCGGAGAGACGAGAACTAGGAGTCGGATTCCTGATTAATAAGGAAATAGCTGGTAACATACAGGAATTCTATAGCATTAACGAGAGGGTGGCATGTCTTGTTGTGAAACTTAATAAGAGGTACAAAATGAAGGTTGTACAGGTCTACGCTCCTACATCTAGTCATGATGACCAGGAAGTCGAAAGCTTTTATGAAGACGTAGAATCGGCGATGGGTAAAGTCAAAACAAAATACACTATACTGATGGGCGACTTCAATGCCAGGGTAGGCAAGAAGCAGGCTGGAGACAAGTCAGTGGGGGAATACGGCATAGGCTCTAGGAATAGCAGAGGAGAATTATTAGTAGAGTTTGCAGAACAGAATAATATGCGTATAATGAATACCTTTTTCCGCAAGCGGGTTAGCCGAAAGTGGACGTGGAGGAGCCCGAATGGTGAGACTAGAAATGAAATCGACTTCATACTCTGCGCGAACCCTGGCATCATTCAAGATGTAGACGTGCTCGGCAAGGTACGCTGCAGTGACCACAGGATGGTAAGAACTCGAATTAGCCTAGACTTGAGGAGGGAACGAAAGAAACTGGTACACAAGAAGCCAATCAACGAGTTAGCGGTAAGAGGGAAACTAGAGGAATTCCGGATCAAACTACAGAACAGGTATTCGGCTTTAACTCAGGAAGAGTACCTTAGTGTTGAAGCAATGAACGACAATCTCATGGGCATCATTAAGGAGTGCGCAATAGAAGTCGGTGGTAACGCCGTTAGACAGGAAACCAGTAAGCTATCGCAGGAGACGAAAGATCTGATCAAGAAACGCCAATGTATGAAAGCCTCTAATCCTACAGCTAGAATAGAACTGGCAGAACTTTCTAAGTTAATCAACAAGCGTAAGACAGCGGACATCAGGAACTATAATATGGATAGAATTGAACAGGCTCTCAGGAACGGAGGAAGCCTAAAAACAGTGAAGAAGAAACTAGGAATAGGCAAGAATCAGATGTGTGCGTTAAGAGACAAAGCCGGCAATATCGTTACTAATATGGACGAGATAGTTCAAGTGGCTGAGGAGTTCTATAGAGATTTATACAGTACCAGTGGCACCCACGACGATAGTGGAAGAGAGAATAGCCTAGAGAAATTCGAAATCCCACAGGTAACGCCAGAAGAAGTAAAGAAAGCCTTAGGAGCTATGCAAAGGGGGAAGGCAGCTGGGGAGGATCAGGTAACAGCAGATTTGTTGAAGGATGGTGGTCAGATTGTTCTAGAGAAACTGGCCACCCTGTATACGCAATGCCTCATAACCTCGAGCGTACCGGAATCTTGGAAGAACGCTAACATAATCCTAATCCATAAGAAAGGGGACGCCAAAGAGTTGAAAAATTATAGACCGATCAGCTTACTGTCCGTTGCCTACAAAGTATTTACTAAGGTAATCGCAAATAGAATCAGGAACACCTTAGACTTCTGTCAACCAAAGGACCAGGCAGGATTCCGTAAAGGCTACTCAACAATAGACCATATTCACACTATCAATCAAGTGATAGAGAAATGTGCAGAATATAACCAACCCTTATATATAGCTTTCATTGATTACGAGAAAGCGTTTGATTCAGTCGAAACCTCAGCAGTCATGGAGGCATTACGGAATCAGGGTGTAGATGAGCCATATGTAAATATACTGGAAGATATCTATAGCGGCTCCACAGCCACCGTAGTCCTCCACAAAGAAAGCAACAAAATCCCTATAAAGAAAGGCGTCAGACAGGGAGATACGATATCTCCAATGCTATTCACAGCATGTTTACAGGAGGTATTCAGAGGCCTGGAGTGGGAAGAATTGGGGATAAAAGTTGATGGAGAATACCTTAGCAACTTGCGATTCGCTGATGATATTGCCTTGCTTAGTAACTCAGGAGACCAATTGCAATGCATGCTCACTGACCTGGAGAGGCAAAGCAGAAGGGTGGGTCTGAAAATTAATCTGCAGAAAACTAAAGTACTGTTTAACAGTCTCGGAAGAGAACAACAGTTTACGATAGGTAGCGAAACACTGGAAGTGGTAAGGGAATACATCTACTTAGGGCAGGTAGTGACCACGGATCCGGATCATGAGACTGAAATAACCAGAAGAATAAGAATGGGTTGGGGTGCGTTTGGCAGGCATTCTCAAATCATGAACAGTAGGTTGCCACTATCCCTCAAAAGGAAAGTGTACAACAGCTGTGTGTTACCAGTACTCACATATGGGGCAGAAACCTGGAGGCTTACGAAAAGGGTTCTGCTGAAATTGAGAACGACGCAACGAGCTATGGAAAGAAGAATGATGGGTGTAACGTTAAGGGATAAGAAAAGAGCAGATTGGGTGAGGCAACAAACGCGGGTAAACGACATCTTAGTTGAAATCAAGAAAAAGAAATGGGCATGGGCCGGACATGTAATGAGGAGGGAAGATAACCGATGGTCACTAAGAGCTACGGACTGGATTCCAAGAGAAGGGAAGCGTAGCAGGGGGCGGCAGAAAGTTAGGTGGGCAGATGACATTAAGACGTTTGCAGGGACAACATGGCCACAATTAGTACATGACCGGGGTAGTTGGAGAAGTATGGGAGAGGCCTTTGCCCTGCAGTGGGCGTAACTAGGCTGATGATGATGATGATGATTCAAGAATTTTTGACCCCAAAAGATTAACGAAAATCTTGTCGGTGTGCCCTGCTCCATATGTCATCATCGGAGATTTTAATGCGCACCATATGGCTTGGGGAAGTACAAGGACAAATGCAAGAGGGCAAAGACTTGCAAACTTCGTCTGCAACCACGGCCTTTCACTCTTGATTGACGGCAGCCCAACGTTTATACGAGGCGTGAATTATGGCAGCTGTCTTGACCTAGCTTTCGTCTCCAGCTCTTTCACAAGATGTGTTAAATGGTTTTCGGATATCGAGACACACGGGAGCGATCACATTCCCACGTACCTTGTCATCAAAGGGATGTCCAGGTCCTTCCCACGGAACACCATTCGATTATTTGACTGGACTAATTTTACTTCCACCATGGAAGATGCTTGTCGGGAGGACTTGTCCTCTGGATTAGAGGAAACAATCAAGTCTGCAATACGAGACGCCACGCGCACGGTCACGGTTTCGTCGAAGCACACGGAACTGGATATAGAGTTGGAGCGACTTCGTGCGCTCCGTCGTCGTGCGGAGCGGCGTTACCGGCGTACAAAATCAGTCGGAAACCTTAGGACAGCCAGACGACTACAAAAGAAAATTCAACGTCGCATTGATATATTGGCATCTCGACGTTTGACAATGTTTTGCCGGTCACTAGACCCCCGAAAGCCACTTTCTCACATCTGGAGAACCATACGTGGTCCGCGTTCCTTCCGTGAACAACGCTTCCCATTCAAAGCGCTGGCGCTCCACCAGAGGTGACTGGATGCTGATGTTGCAGAAGACTTTTGTGCCAGGATCGCTGGCCAAGCAACCAGTCCAGGCTTTCCAGCCCTCAGTCACGTCCCTGTTTGACGTGACTGCCTCATGGATCTTCTTTTAATAATGGAGGAACTAGAAGCGGCTCTTGCTCTAAGCAGGCGTTCTTCATCCCCGGGTCCAGATGGAATATCCTACCGCGCCTTGAACAACCTGAGCACGGAGAGAACTGTTACATCTATGCTACGTATCTTGGCAAGATGGCATGGTACCCGAAGAATGGAAGACAAGCCCCTTGGTCCCTCTCCTGGAGCAAGGCAAGTCCCCACTTGAACTCTCCTCATACCGCTCAATAGCGCTGGCCAGCTGTGTGGGAAAGATAATGGAGAAGATGATCCTTGCCCGCTTGGAGTGGTACCTGGAACACTACAACCTGTTACCAAATTGCATGGCTGGTTTTCGTCGAGATCGCTCATCAGTAGACAGTGTTATTGATCTCGCTACGTATGTTCAGCATCAAAAGTCACGCAAAAGATTATCTGCTGCTTTGTTCTTTCATGTCAAGGGAGCATACGATAACGTATTTCACGTGGCTATCCTCCATGCTCTTGAGATGGTTGGCCTAGGTGGTCACGTTTCTTCCAGTGGATTTCTCATTACCTTTTTATGAGATCTTTCTTTGAGTGTACCGGCCATGGTAAAACCGGACGATGCTACACCTGCCGAGGTGTTCCTCAAGGCGGTGTAGTAAGCCCTACCCTATTTAACCTCACACTCATTGGTCTCGTTGATCATCTGGCAGCAGCGATCAAGATATCAATGTATGCAGTTGACATATGTATATGGACTACAGGTGTGACACGTCCTCAGATACGTGCAAGACTTCAAAAAGCTGCTGCTCTGACGGCTATATACCTCCACAACCAAGGTCTTGAACTCTCGTCAGACAAATGTGCACTGATGGCATTCACTCGCAAACCAATGACACCCTACGTCATATTAATAAATGGCCAGATAATTTCTTACAAGACTCGCAGATTTCTTGGAATAATCATTGATAAGATCTCTCGTGGAGCCCACACGTGATGTACTTGAAACAGCGTCTGACCGCAATCTCCCAGCTCTTCAAGTTTCTGGGCGGAAAGACTTGGGGAATGTCAGTGCATGCAATGTTGGAATTGTACAGGGCTCTTTTTCTGGGCTTCTTGAGATACAGTTTGACCGCACTGACCAACACTTGCCAGACAAATCTTCGTGCTCTACAGGCTATTCAAGCTCGGGCTCTCAGGGTTTGTCTTGGTTTGCCAAAATGCACATCGACAGTAGCGACTATTGCGATCGCCCGGGACCAACCCATACAAACACACATTACTGTGGAAGTGTTGAGAGTGCACATTAGGCACGTTGCCCGTGCCCGTTCCCACTATCTGGCAACACTACCGTCAAAAAGCCGCAGGCATCATTTTGTACTACGATTTCGGATTATTACACCTGCCTTCCGTCAGGCTTCACCCTCGCAACTAAGCCATCGATTCCTCCATGGTGTTTGGCTCGACCTACAGTGCACCTCGCCATACCAGGAATCACGAAGAAATCTGAGCTGTCATCACCTGCTCTTAAACAACTAACTCTGCTCCTTTTGCACGACAGGTACGCCGACCACGTACATATTTATACCGATGGATCGGCAACTCTCCAGTGTTCCTCTGGAGCCGTGGTTTTCCCAGCGAAAGCGACCACCATCAGTTTAAAGACATGTCACCCAACGACAGCGATGGCTGCGGAACTTTCAGCTCTTCGCGCTGCACTTCGTCTCGTCAGCCAAGAACAACCTCGAAGGTGGTCAATATTCAGTGACTCGAAGGCAGCACTGCAGTCTTTGCTATCAGCCCTGTGAGGTGGGCCACACGAACAACTGGTATTCGAGATTAGAGAACTTATCCATACCTTGTCTGAGAAAGGACATCACGTGACATTTCAGTGGCTTCCAAGTCACTGCGGCGTCATAGGAAACGAACACGCCGATAACGCTGCTCGGTCGGCTCTTCAAGGCGACGAAGAGGAGCCGATACCATTATCAAAGACAGACGCCGCTAGAAAGCTTCGAATGCTCAGCCGTGATATCGCGTTCTCCTCGTGGAACGCAGGAATTTTTCAAAACAACCTGCTACACAGCCTAAACTTTTCTCTACGCCTTTGCATTCCAGATGGACTCTGCCGTCGCGAAGCTACCCTGCTTTGTTGAATATGGCTAGGGGTGGCGTTCACCAAGTCTTTTGCTTTCCGAATAGGTTGGGCCGACGACGCCTCGTGGGATGCCTGTGGTGACGAGGAGACTCTTCAACACCTTCTCTGT
The DNA here is from genome assembly GCF_023375885.2 of Dermacentor andersoni. Taxonomy (NCBI): domain Eukaryota; kingdom Metazoa; phylum Arthropoda; class Arachnida; order Ixodida; family Ixodidae; genus Dermacentor; species Dermacentor andersoni. The sequence goes on from NC_092817.1 coordinate 27,973,483, forward strand.
GACTGTCCTCGCTATAATTTACAGAGACGATCACTCGCAAACGCGACTGCGCGCTTTGACCGAAGACCTCTAACAGAGGAACTTATTCTAAAATGCCGTCATCACAAGCCATCGCAGCAGAGGGCGACGAGTGCACTGTTGCAGTTTTTAAGGGCAACAGAAATGAGCAAGCGGCTGTAGCATGAACAGATGGTTCATAGTGCTGCAAGTGCTACTGTGCTGTGCGGTGACAGTATGCGGTGACAGTGACCGACTGTGATTGTATGTCTGTGCTCCTTTGTTTCTTTATCGCTACTTTGTTATCACTTTATCTCCCCCCCCCTCTTTCCCAGCGTAGGGTAGCAAGCCGGATCTTCCCCTCCTGTTAACCTCCCTGCCTAACCCCCTTTCCTCTCTCTCTTTCTTTCTTTTAGGTCAAAGTCTAAACTTACAATCTTGATTAATCAAAACAGACGTCCTGGCGCTCTTTGGCCTTAGGTGGCCTTGTGCCAATAAACTTCAATCATAATCATCATCAACGGCTAAAGTTCCGGGTAGTTCATGTCGCTGTGTTGGCTGCGGCAGCAGATGCCTGCGTCAGTCGATTGCTTTGCAATGCAAGTTACTTATCTGCAAGGGTAACTGACAGTGCATACAGGTGGGTCATGTCGACCAATCAGTTTACGCTGCTAATAACCTGACCGCCATCTGCGATGATGAAGGTGAGCCTAACGTTACAGCGCAAACACCTAAGACGATCCACAAAAAGAAAGACACGACGCACACTGGCGCTTCTTGTGGATCGTCTTAGGTGTTTGTGCTGTAACGTTAAGTTCAGAATTATGTACCAACTAGGCCCAAATGAAGTGTTACTGAAGGTGAGCCGTTTACGAGCTCGCGTTAATTGTTTCAGCGTATCTTGACATGCAAATTTTGTTTCTGCTCTTGTACGAGAAAGTACACTGCTTGTCTTCTGCCAATAAAGTCGCATGTCTTGTGCACTCACTTTGCGGCTTGCTTGTATGGGCGTCGGTAGACGCTCTTTGATCTCCTGGCACTTAGGACGCACCAACTACGAGGTAGCCAATGCACCGAGGCATTCTGCAACACCAACCGTGCGAGCGCGGCGCGTGCGAGCGTACGCTACCGGCAAAAGTGGACATAGTGAATTTTGTTTAAAACGAAAAAAAAAAAATCATTTCCACTTCCTGTCTGAGAAGCACCACCTGTCTTATTCTCACGTAAGGTCCATGGGCTTCCGCTGCTTATTTTCGCACTACTCTAAAAGATAGTTTGCCTTCTCTAGGTTTTTTTTTTATATTATGCATCCCCGCTGAGTTTATAAGAAAGCGACAGGGGAAGCTACAGTGGACCTTTCGTCGGGAGATTGGATCCACTCTTTCTCATGTGAATGCGAGACCCCAGCGCTTTCCTATTCAGAAAGCAGGCTTTAAAGTTGCCGCCAATGAAGATTAACCGAATAGCACTAGAGTTCATCGGAAAAATCAAACGAAAAGCTAGATTTAAAAGATCGTTTAATGTAGTCGCTCTGCCCGATTGACTGGTCTGATTGCTTCCTTTGAAGGAAAACAACCAATATTTGGACCCGCCGTGTCTATGGGAAGTAAAGTTCCAGGCTCCTTGATGCTACGGAGGAATGACGTTATAGGTCTGCGAATCTGGAGTCAAATGTGTGATCAGTACTTCTGAGAATTTTTGTTTACTTTTTCCCCACAATCTATAACGCGAATTGTAGTTGAACATATTGAGACTTACGAAACAAACATCTCGATATAATATAAAGGAGAGAGAGAAACTGAACGAATAAAGACCAGACAGTACATTGCAACGTCATAGATTGAGAAAGGAGCTGCATGCACATAAAAGCCAGCACTGTTTCAATTTGAAGCTGCGCACAGTTTTGATTCCGAGGAACGTTAGTTGAGCTGGCTGCAACTCGTATAGTTGTGCCACGTTGACGACGACAGCGGGAAGCACATTCCACGAAGACGTGGCAAGCGCTAGAAGTGACGTTTAATATTTCATGGTGATGGCAAACAGACGTTGTGTACATACCTGCAACAAAAGGTAGCGTGAACAAGACACAATCCCATGGGAGAGTACGAAGAACAAGCGCTAAACTCGTACTGTTTATTCGCCGGCATGGGAGGTTAAATATAAAGGGAATACATTGAGCAAAGTGCGCACGCGCGAAAACAGGGTCATCACAACAGTGCCCACACGAGTGCGTCACGAAATGCTTCCTCTCTACGGACCAGGCTGGTGAACGGATTGTTCAAGCAATCACTTTCGCCCGCAGGCGCGGGATGAAATCCCAATCGCGGCGGCCGGATTTCGCTGGAGGGGAAATGCGTGAACGTCCACGCACCGTGCATTGGGCGCTCGTTAAAGAACTCCGGGCGGTGAAAATTATTCCCGAGTTCCCCAAATGCGGCGTGCCTCGTAAACCATAGTGTTGTTGGGGCGCGTAAAACCGCAGAATTCACTCCTAATCCTTGATACTAGAAAATATTTCCGTATCAGTCATACGTTCGCGTTATTACTTTTACCAAGAAACTTTATCCCGCCAAGGAATGGAAGGATTTATTCCCTTTACCCCTTTCCCCAGCACAGGGTAGCCAGCCGGTATTTACACTGGCTAACCTCCCTGTCTTTCCTTCCCTTTTGTCTCTCTCTCTCTTTATCCCGCCAAGTTGGGGATCACAAGCGCGTGGGTTCTAATGTTCAGCTTGATTACTATTTTCCTTCCTCTTTATATTCTGGAAATGTTCTCTCGCTCTTTCATTAATGCAGCCTCAATTCTGGCTTACCTAGGCTTTCTCGCGAGTAAGTGGCGCGAATACTGCCTTGAGGGGCGAATCTATATAAACTTAAGTGTCAAAGGACAGTCACTTATTTATTTGTGTCTACAATTCCAGCGTCGACTAGGCGCCGTTTAGGTCTACAGATTACTTGTATACAACATTTCTTTTTGCCCCATACTTGTGTACTCAGTGGACCGAAACATTTTTCCACAGTCAACGACATGCGACTACCAGTTCACTCATTTGTGCCCCTCCTATCACAAATGAGCAGAAAGGCTATTGCTGAATTTCTTTCACAGTGAGGTGGAATGGCACAGGCGTTTTTCATATTGTTGGTACAGGAGTCATGGGAAATACATGACAATAGGACCACTTCACGGGACCGATGAGGCTGCATACAAGTAATGCGTAGTATATGTAAACAGCGCGTATTCGATGCTGAAGTCGTAAGCAATAACAAATTCGTGACTGTTCTTTGATATTCAAGTGTATATGGATTCACTTCTGAACACAGTGTTCGTATTGCTTCGGCAAATAAATTAGCACAGGTGATATTTTGCCTTTATGTGCTTGCCACTCAATTTCGCCAGGTTGTTCTTTGGAGGTAATATACTCATGGATAATTTTTAAGTTTCATGGAATGTTCAAAAATCACCGGTGACAGACAGCATAATTCTGGTCCTTGAACTGGATTATCTGAAGAGGCGGATGTCACTAGCACGATAAATCAACACACGTATATAAATAATCAACAAGAACTAAAAAATTAACTTGGTAACTAATTACTACACGGCCCGTATTGTGACTTACGAATTGTAGCCGTTGAGCTGGGGGGACGTTTCCACTTGAAATAAGTTTCCAGGATGACACCAGTTTCGAGATATTATTTCCCGAAGTGTGGAACAAAATGCATGAGCATTCCAGTTAATATTGTGCTTCAGTGCATAAAAGTGTGTTTTACTAAAAAAAAAATAAGTGGAACAATGCGTTTTTACGGCGAGTTTGATGATGCATATCTCCAAACTGGCGTCGCTCTGGAAAGTCATTTCAAATGAGTGCGCCTTGCCGATTCACCGGCTACAATTCGTCAGTTGCAATATATGCCGTAAAGTAAGTTAATCAGAAGATAACTAGTGAGTTTTTGTTATTAGCTGAATAGATGTTTCTAGTTCTCATGCAAGCGATCTCCGCCTCTATGAATAATCCAACTCGAGGACTAGAATTATGTTATCTGCAAAAGCCTATGGTTGAAAACTCCGTAAAACGTAGATGTGATCCCCCTGTACATATTATAATACAAAAAACGTGTACGTCTCCCAGCCTGGGATCTGACGCTTATCCTCGCCCTGTCTCTCGAGCGTCGGCAAAAAAAAAAAAAGAAAGGAACGTGGGGACATCTGTACTTCCTCTCCTCTGTGCTCGATTAGTGCTGCGACTGGTGTTGTTGGAGCACCCAGTCTTCTCGTTGCCTCTTATCGTTGCGTGTGCGTGCGTCGCCCAAGTTGCACGACCATGAGTTCTTAAAGGAGATGCTGCAATCGAACTGCACCGACCCTACTTTCTCTGGAAAAAACCTCAATGTTTTAGCCGTGCCCCTTGGAGAGACACAGTTTCTAATGCGGATGGTGGAAGAACTGGGCGATAAAGCAGTATTGTGCTGCCAGGCTGGCATTTCGTGAGTGACGGACGCTCTGCGATATCATTTTGTTACAGACGAGGCCGAGTTACACATCCCAACAACGAACTCAGCCGCGTACTGCTTGAACAAGACGCAAGTGAGCTGCCTGGGTTCATAAAGGGCCTGCGTATGTTTGTTTCAACGTGGATTAATGTAATGGAGCACACATTAGCGTAATGGGTACATGGCTTAATGCGCGCGCACAGAGGAGACTTAATGAGCGCGTAACTTGACGCGTGGAACCGTAGCTTTAGGCGTGCGTGCGAAGATGAGCGTCATGACCGCGTAACGACCCTGCATTGCCGTCGTAGTCAACTCCTTCTGCGCTTCTTCACAAACACTGGGTAATCTTCTTGGGACTTTCTCAGCTGTAGGACTACAAAGCATTTCAACACTTCAAAACCAGAGTTCCGATGTCGCAGCAGAAACTTTCTGTCGTGACAACAATTCTGACGTCGCATCAGGAGCACGCTGTAGGGAGGACAGCGCCACGAGAGGGTCGCTTTCGATCGCGTTGTTCGTTGCTCTTTTAAAATTTTATGTCAGTTTCGCATCAGTGGTCTACACTACACTGTTATCTTATTGCTCGTTCTCTTCAAATGCGCTTTTTCCGAACCTGGCAATGCTGATAGCACCGATACCAGTATTGACGTTGACGTGCTGAATGACTGATTTGTCGTAATTGTGCCTTGATGACTCGACATCAACAATCGTCCTACCGGACTCCTCAAAATTGGACGCTGATAAAAACTATCACATCTTCGGCCACGGCTGTGTATCCATTTGTTTTGTAAGATGTGATGCAAAAACCAGTGGATTTGCTGGGATTGTTAAACTGACACAGTTATTTTTCCAGAAGTATTGCATATGCTCTTGACAAGCGAATAAGAATTTTTTAGCTTCCACAAAGCTGTATCAAAATCTGTCTTTTGCGGGTGTCAGTATCCTAGCTTCGGCACTACCGCGAGAAATCGGTACACTGCCTAAATGAGTACTTATACGAGAATGATGCGCTAGAGACAACTGTCGAAATTAGCAGTAACGACCTTACCGCGTTCCCAGTAGCCTTTGTCTATACCTGAATTTCTTAACTCAAATAGAAATCGCAGAGCAAGATTGATGTCTCATCACTTCACGGAGTTCTTTTTTATAGTAACACTATTGCTCTGCTAGAAAGTCGCCAGCTCACGTTGTGGAGTGAAATCGCACCTTTACTATTAACGTACAAATCTAAACAACAGCTTAGAGAGTGATTGTTACTGTTTAATGCGGAAACTGTAAAAGTACAACTACGTTTCGCGGGGCGCTGTCCAAATATGGGGCAAACACAGACAACCGTCATTGGATGCGTGTGTGTCGAAATGGGATGTAAACTATTTTCGCATCACATTACTCATAATTCCATGCAACAAAGAAAATAAAATGGCGTGGCGCAGTGGTACTACACCGGATTCGGAAGCGTTAGGTCGTTAGTCCGAATCCTTCAACATTCCATTCCTTTATTTCAGCATTCATATTTAAATGTACAAATGCTAGGACAGGAGCCAAATGCCGCTGTTTTAAGCGGTTTGACAAAGGCCCCTGTCCCTACAGTATTTGGCAGCAGACAGCTTGTGAACTCTTTTCACGCAACAATACATCGATACATAAAATATATTTTGAAAAACATTTCTAAGGGCATGATAACATGCGTTTTTTATACACTATACATACACTATAACCAACATTTTTTTTTTTGGCCAACAATACACGCCTTCTCCTAGCAGAAATTCCAGATTCATGTAACGTGGTGAAAAAATACATTTTCCAGGCCCATAAGAATATATAAAAGCACTTTCACATACAAGCCAAATACAAAATTATTCCATACTTAAGTTACAATCAAGAAAAGGAAAAGCAAATACAACCTACACTATCCACATGCAATCGCACGGTTAATGAAATGTTCCTTCAGCATTCGACGTGAAACAGTCTTAAGATCGATGTTTTCTTCTTGAAGACTGTTTTCAAGACTGAATATTTCCGTTTTCTTTAGCTCCCTTAATTTCTTTTTTCGCCAGCAAAGTTATGTCGTCCTAAAGAACTTTCTGTCATCTTTCTGATTAAATGATTATCAAGGACTACAGGGCGTCACACTACAGAGGTCAGAAAACAGGACGTCAGACTACAGGATGACAGACTACACAACATGCCAAAATACGACAGGTTAAAATTTTATGTTGTGTTTTTCAACTGGGTAGAGAAAGCCAAAAGCTGCAGAGAAGTGCAAGCTTGTGAAGCCTTGCAGCGGAAAACAACGCTTACGCTGCGAAGAAATGTTCTTGGAATTTTGCTTACGTTTTGTTTAGGAAACGTAGCGTATACGTTGAAGGCCCGACTGTTTACAAACTATGAACGTGCGGTTAAAGATAAGCAGAGTAGAGCATGGCACCCAATTATGCCCTCGCTGCGAAGGCGGAGGGTGCAAACGTAGAGGTCACTGCCAGATATATGTTTACGCACGGACTTGGGCTAAGGCAGTCAAGAGCACGATGACACAGGGGACGTCCACGGTGAACAAACAAACAGACAAGTATTTGTCGTGGCAATGTGATCGTAGAATGGATCTGGGTAATTGACAACAGCACTATAGCAAACATCAACGCTACCGTTTACAAATATCCGTATTCCTCTGAGATTCGGAGAGCTTGACGTAGAAAGCCCTAATTTTGTGCACGCAGAAGGACAGCCACACGAGTGGATGCTGGCTTAGAGCGAGCTAATCTTCTGGGGTCACCTACCGGCGTGTATCCATATGGATTCCAATTTGAGGCAGCGAGAGGCCACGATGTTATCAAGAGGCTGCTTGTGGCCTCCACGCGCTCCGACGGCCACCACTTTTGGGACAGCATTAACAAACAGCGAATGCGTTGTCCTCCTATTTTGAAATTTCATTGTGTGCATTGGATGAATTCACATGCACGGTGACAATCAAAAACCACCACTTGAAATATACATACGAGGTGGCATGCGCTGTCCCTCTTTTCATTGTCACTTGGAGTACTTCTATGCATTGATACAGAGAGTTATTTCTTGATTTTACAGATACGTATTCGATTGCAACGAGCAAGTAAAGCAAGTTGCGAACTTCAGTTGTTTTCGTTCTTTTAGCGTACAGAGACCTGCTAATTGCGGTACGAATCGTACTATTGCAGTGACTGGATTGAGAAAAACTTCAAATTAGGAGGGACCAGTTTGGAGCTTGAGAGTGCCTAAAGTTATGGGTCAGTATTTGCAGTTGGCCTAATCGCAATTTCTCTCTCCCCTTCGCCCCATCACTTTGCTCACCCCAATGTGCAACGATTTCAATATACGATGAAGTAATTTCTCAAACACTTCCGCTTGCACATTATTCGCTCGAATATTCGCGTCAAAATGAAAAAAAATCAGACATCAGTAGGGACATAGACGGACGCTGGCTTAGGTGCGCGAGTAATCGCACAACGCAAAAACTGTGTTATTAAGTAGAAAAGCGCTGTCGCTTTCAAAATGAATGTGAATATTCTCCCTAATACACTGCCTTGCACCGGACATGTGCTGTAACACGCACCCCCTCTCCATTCCACGCACGGCATTGCAGTGTGATTTGGACGAAACGACTTGCAGCTTAAAAACAATTAGTTGAGGCAGTGAAGAGACGTCCGTAGGCGAAAACCAGTGCCACTGGCCAAAAATTGTGGAAAATGGCTGAAGCTGAACACTTACAGTCCTTTTGTTTTCCTTCCGAAGAAATACGCTCTTCATTAAAACCTTTCGATCATGACATCGCATTTCAGCCCGGTCATACAACTAGAAGAACTAAATAAAAAATACACTGTGATGCTCACTTCGTCCTCCATGTTTTCTTAGCACGCGTAGTGGCAAATGACCCGAACTTGCAGATTCGAATCCCAAGTGCCTTTGACTCATCTTTAGCGAGGTGTTTCTTCCCGGTCAACAAGGCGTCAATCTGCCACCTCCGAAATGCGCCAGCGTACACATGCACGAACAACAACAAGAACAACGACAATGACAATTACAACGACGACGACGATGCTAAATTATTAATTGAAAACAATGAATAGTGTGCTTATGGTGTGAATAATTTGTGTTGAATTGTGCCGCCATCGTTGCTTTGCCGAAGCATTTCACCCTAGATGCCACAAAAGTAAATGTCACAGAAAGGCGCTATCACACTTGTGGCTTAGTATAAAGGGAACAAACGCAAGGTAATGACATCTTAGTTGAAATCAAGAAAAAGAAATTGGCATGAGCAGGACATGTAATGAGGAGGGAAGATAACCGATGGTCATTAAGGGTTACGGACTGGATTCCAAGGGATAGGAAGAGTAGCAGGGGGCGGCAGAAAGCTAGGTGGGTGGATGAGAGTAAGAAGTTTGCAGGGAGAACATGGCCACAATTAGTATATGACCGGAGTAGTTGGTGAAGTATGGGAGAGGCCTTTGCCCTGCAGTGGGCGTAACCAGGCTGATGATGATGATGATAAAGGGCTAGGCTAGATTATATAGCATTTTGAGATCAGTGCGAACAATCCCCCGATATACCATGTGTCCCAGCTAAATTTAGCTGAGCTGTTAAACAAGAAACAAAAAATAAAATAAAAGTGCAAGGTGCGAGATACAATTGTAAGACCCATGGTGTACGATCGTCAGGGGTCTGATGACCGAACAACGTGGGTCTTAGAATCGTATTTTGCACTCTGTTCTTTAAATATTATTTTTTTCGTTGAACTGCTTGGATAAGGTTAGCTGGGACACCAGATATACGTTCTTATTTCACTGATTTCAGCGGCACAAAGCCAGTACACTTAAAGAAAAGAAACCTTTATCTGTCAGTTATTTCTCTTGTGGCCAAAAAGACGCAATGCATGTCAGAAACTAGCAAAGAGAAAATAACGCCCCATTTATTGCTGTGTGTCACTTTCTCCCCCGCTCTGCCCCATCTCCCTTCCTCTCCTCTGTCATCTCGCAATCAATATCGTCCTGGGTACTGTTACGGCACGTATTCTTATGGTTTTGTAATTTTCTCTTGCCACCAAATTTAAATGTTATTCTTGTCAACAAAGCACACTTCCGATTACATGGCCAGAACCATCTTTCTCTAAAGTTTTGCGGGAGTATCTGCAGACTTGAAAGTTCTTCAGGAGCAATTGCAAACTGCATCTTTTTTCGTCATGCCTCGGGCTCACTAGAGATTATAATTCTGGGAACTTTCGTCTTCTGAAAGTCATTCTCCATCATCGTTGCTGTTTCCGTAAGCTTCGAATACGTAAAATAAACATGAATTCAAAAATAAAAGGAGACAAAAATGTACAGCGATTACGACACTACCGAGTGCCAAATTTGAACGCAGCTTTGTACGTGTTATCGTTTCGCAATATACTGAGGCAAAGAATCGGAGACCGAAATCACTGCACCGACTGGCAGTGGGCCAGTGCCGACAGCGCCTTCGTAAAGGGATGGCGCAGTATGGGAGCACTGGCATGATCAGCGGCATCGGAGCTAGCTGTGGAAGAGGACGACGACGAACGCGCAAAGGGACGGGGACGCTCTACCCAGGAACGAGCGCCTAAGAGCGGCGCTCTAAAAATAGATGAAACAGCCCGGCAAATACCGCGGGAAGGGGCGAAAAATCGATCTGAGGAAGCTTTGGCTCAAGTGCGCCTATCTGAATACATGTAAAAGGAGAAATAATTTTTTTTAGCTACTGCAACAAATTTGACGGCGTTTGTTGCATTTAAAGGAAAAAACTGAAAATCTAGTGGCTGTTGGTTTAGGATTTTTGATGTAGGTTGCCAATTTTTTTAATTAAAGATTGGCTAAAATCGCAAATTTCCAGAAAACGAAACTATCAAGTTTAGAGCTCTGTAACTCAGCACTGAGAAATTATATCACACTTGCGTGGATCGCATCTAACAGTACATCTAAACGGACAAAACTGATATATTACAAATGAATGTCGAAAAAAATTAGTAATATGGAAATACAGCTTTTGCAAAGCTCTTGTACACAACGTAATGAATTCATGTAAGATATAAATTGATATATCCAATTCTTTCGCTTTGAATTATTTGATGGATGCTGTTTACAGAACCGGGATATCTATTGTTAATGCAGAGTTATTAATTTTGTAGACTTCTTGCTTCTATCTTTTTCGGACTTTCGAATCTGTGAAAATTCTTTTAACAAAATTCGCTTCCAACTGTCACTAGAATTTAACTTTCTCTCTCAAACGCAACACACACACACACACACGCACGCACGCGCGCGCGCACACACACGCAAACACACGCGCGCACACGCACACACATGTACACATACACGCACACACATGCACACACACGCGCACACACACATGCACACACACACACGCACGCACACGCAAGCACACACACACGCACGTACACACACACGCGCACGCATGCACGCGCACAAATATATATGCATGTGTTAGGGTGCGTATGCCACCACACCAAGGGCAGTTGGGCCTATAGCGAGTGGTATACATGGCGTTTAGCATTTTTAGATGGGGGATACCCCAGTCTGTATTTTGTGCGAATTGGCGCCCTCTTCCCCTCTAAGTTGTGGATGAGGCGGCGGGTATTTCCAGGGGACTCAACGCTGCTGCTCGTAACTTCTCTTCCCGCATCCTCCTTCGTTCACTATGACTACATAAACTGCTCGAGATTGTGTTCTTTGTCGTTTTGCGTAAGATTTGAGTTTTCTGTAAGTGGCTTGCTATGCTGCAAGCAATGTAGATATTGTACAAAAAAGAAAAAAGGAAAGGAAATATAATGAAGCACTTAAGAGGAAGCTTTAGCTCGAGCCCAACTCCGACGCGGCCTATTCAAATACGTGTAAAACGCAGAAACGCTTTTCTGAGATAACCCCTGGACCAATTTTAATGATATTTGTTGCATTTGAAAGAAAAAGTTAAACTATAGTGACTCTTGGAAGCGGAATTTCGATTTCGCGCCTGAGTGTTGCTAAAGGAATTTTCAAAAGCTCGGAAGTTCGGAAGAAATAGAAGCACGAAGTTTACAAATTAGTAGCTCTGCATCAAGAACTGAAATCGTGGTTCTGTAAATGGCGTCCATTAGATTATTCAAAACGGACAATATAGATATGTCAATTTATATCTTACGTGAATTCGTTACGTTGTGTACAAGGTTTCTGCAAAAGCTGTATTTCCATTTTACTACATTTTTGAGATTTATATGTAACAAATCAGTTTTGTCGGCTTTAGGTGTACTGTTAGAAGCAATTCACATAATTGTGATATGATTTTTATTGCCGAGTTAAAGAGTTCTAAACTTGACAGTCTCGTTTTCTGTAAATTTGATTTATTCCAATATTTAATACAAAATTGAGAACCTAAATAAAACTTTGGGAAAGCAAGAGGAGGAGGAGGAATAAACTATATTTGTGCACAGCAGATTTGAGACCTAGGCCTCTCTACCTAGATGACGGCCTCGAGCCCTTGGGCCCTGGCGGCATCTTCTGCCTGTTGGATTGCCTTGAGTTGGTCTTCCGGTGCACAGCTGAGCAACCGCGGTTTTTCACTGCTCTCTGGTCTTGTGTATTTTATTCTGTGTGGGAGTCCGAGGACAAGCCCAAACTATATGTTGTAGGTGCGTCCATTCTTGACAGAATCTACATCTATCTGTGTAAAGGTGCGGGTAGTAGCGGTGGTAGGCCGCCGAGTTCGGATATGTATCTGTTTGTAAGAGGCTCCATGCCGTCGCTTGCCGTCTACTCAGCGAGGAGTGTGCCGGGGGGAAATGGGCCCTTCCTAATTTATAGTGTTTGGTGATCTCGTTAAAGCTGGTCATCCGGTCTCTCTCCGTTCGCAGTGTTTGTTGCGTGTCACCTGCTCGGCCTGTCAGTTCTCGAGCCAGGTTGTGCGCTATTTCGTTCCGGGGAAGGGAGGAGTGTGTGGGTGCCCATATAATGTGAATGTCGCGATCTTCACGAAAGTTGTTTAAAATGCTCAGTGCTTCCGGTGAGATTCTTCCTTTTGCATAGTTCTTGATGGGTGTCTTGGAATCGCTTACTACGATGTTAGCTTCCGTGGAGGCTATTGCTAGTGCTAAAGTAGCTTCCTCCACCACCTCCACCTTCCCTGCTTTTACCGTGCCACTAACTCTGCAGTCACCCTCTAGACTCGTAACAACTATCGGCATACACTGTATATTTACGTACTCTGCCGCGTCCACATAGACCACGTCCTTGGCACTACGGAATCTTTTGTGGAGAGCTCTCGCTCTTGTGTTTCTTCGATCTTGGTGAAACTCCGGGTGCATGTTTCTGGGGATTGGAGGTATTGATAGATGTTCCCTTATTTTCCTTGGGATGTCTCTCCACACTCCGTGCTGTGCTTCGTAGGTTCTTCCGATGTCATCTAAGACGTGTCTCCCCGTCAAACTCGTGTAAGCCTTTCCTACTGCGTTACTCTCTGGGCCTCACTAAGGTCGTCTAGTGTGTTGTGCTCGCCGAGCACCAAGAATTTCTTGTTTGACGCATTTGCCGGATGTCCCAAGGCTAGCTTATACGCCCTTCTAATAATGCATGCGTAGAGCTTGAGTTAAGGGACCACATATACAATACGACTGATTACGAATGTTTCTATTAATCGGATGAAATTGTGCTCTTTGATGCCATAGTGCCTGTTGGATATCCGGTTTATTAGTCTGACTGTTTGTTGAACACTATTGTCAAGTAGTCTAATGGTTTCTCCGTTATGGCCGTTTTCGGATATGCGGAGTCCCAGTATTCTCAAGCTCTCCACTATCGGTATCGTGGTGCCTTCTACTGTGACCACAATGCCCGGCCTTTCCTTAATGCTTTTTCGACCCCGGCATGTGGGCCTATAGAGCAGAAGTTCTGATTTTTGCGAGGAGCATCTCAGTCCCTTGTCTCTGATGTAGTCTTCGACCGTGTTTGCTGCTGTTTGAGGATCTCTTCCACATGCCCATCGCTTCCACCCGCCACCCAAATGGTGATGTCGTCCGCGTATAGGCTGTGTCCGAGTCCTTCTATCTTTTCGAGTCTCGCAGGAATCCCGATCATTGCCACGTTGAATATAAAGGGAAATAGGACTGATCCCTGCGGCGTACCCCTATTACCTGGTTTGAGCGCCTCCGATTTGTATTCTCCAATTGAAATATTTGCGGTACGATCCGTAAAGAAGTCTTTGATGTACGCGTATGTTTTACCTCCTACATCCAGCTTTTGGAGATATTGTAGTATTGCCGTGTGCGGGACGGTGTCAAAGGCCTTAGTTAGATCAAGACCTAGTATTGCCTTGGTTTCTAGAGTTTGCTCGCCCGCATCTAGATTCTACGTGTTTCTTTTAAATGCAACAAACCTCACCAAATTTGGTGCAGTGGTTGTTCAGAAAAACGAATTCATCTTTTACATGTATTCATATAGAAGCTTCCGAGCTAAAGCTTCTTTTTAAAAGGGGAGCGGAAAACGTCAATTACAACCACGGCCAATTCTTATGATTCTTTAATAGATTTAGCGTATTGTCACATTGTAGTAAAGGTGAAGGACCAGACAGTAGCAAAACTGTGAGTAACGAATTTAATGCTTTATTGGGCGAACAGTTAATTGTTACCAGAAGAACACGGAACACTCAAAGAACAACGGTTGCGGCGAGCGCACTCGTCGGTCGTCGAAATTTCATCTCCGTGTCAAGAACTCCCATATCGTACGCTTCAACGTGATCGCTGATGCTCGCGTTTATTCGAGAATGTATGCGGCTGTTCGCTTAATGCATCCAATCTGATTAGACTACGTTCTTTCGCTATAGAATCGGCTACCACATTCAGAAAAGTTCGAATACACGAAGGCATGTTTTCCACAGAGCGATAACTTTGTAACAGTGTTTAGCGGGTGAAAACCGGTCACTGGGAAAATATAATGTTCTCGTGTCAGCATTAACAGTTTTAAAGCAAAAACTAAATGTGTAAAAACACGTTACATACGAGCAGATTGTGTTGCTTATGAGAAAACAAACCTAACTTATGCGTTATGACAATCAGGTAAGCAACAAATGGAAAGTAATACAAGCAAATTATACCCGGATTTACATACTGAACGACTGATACCGTTTAATGTCGTAGGGCTACGACTGGGCTTCGAGGAGGGTGGTAGCGGATGATTTGAGAAAATATTTGTGAGCTAAGGCGTTCTGCTACATCACTGGAGCGGCGAGGAGACGAGCATGATTAGTTTACTCTTCTGAGGCGCATTAGCTCCTGCACTACGAAGGAGGAGGTAAACCATTGTACTGAGAGGTAGTACCACGGCACAGAAATACGCGATTTAACCAGTGCATGAATCCTCAAAAATCCTCGAATTCATTGGAACATTTTTGAGGCGTCCCTTGAAATTCGAAGGAGATCACATCCAGGTAAGGTGGTTCTCGATATTGCAAGAAAATGGCACAACGGTGATGAAATGCTATTGCCGTGTAAGGATTTCAGGGCGCGTAGCTGATCAATGACTGAGGATGTAAAATATCCAGGACAATTACTATTTTTGTCGAGTAAGTTAGTGATAAAAAAAAAGCGTGTAATTTGTGACTATTCCCGGTCTCAGGAGCTCACTCGCAGTGAGCGTTCATCGTAGAAATTATCAAAGAGCAGTTGCGTAGCAGCACGCTATAGTTTATGGAGGCGAGCGCATTGTAAATGTTGGTCGAAAGGACCAGGCAAATGTTCCTCCCATGAAAATAGCGTCGTTAGTCGTTGAACTAGCCCCCACCGAGTCGTTAGGCGACCGCTGGAGTCCATTTGTCACCGGTGGATGGGGACCCTGATGAATGCTTTCGCGACCACACACGAAAAACGTGAATCGAAGCAGAGCCTCACTAGGCCGGCGAATTGGGCCCGCGTTCTCTGTCCAGCGTACTTTTCGCACTCGTAACTCTGACTTAATATCACATAGTTTCAGCCAGAAAGCGTTTAGGGCGACTTGCCGACACTAAACGAACAAATGCAAAAAAAATGGCAATGCGAGATGAAAAGAATAACAATATGTATCGTTCTTATTCGTTGACATCACGTATTCATCCTTTCACATGTAAGGAATTAAGGGGAGCCAGGAATACTTTAATGATTCTGTGCTCAACTTTCTAAAGAGAGGTTTTCTGTAGTTAATAAGAATACGGAGATTTATGAATGCTCACATACACACACACGCACACGCACACGCACACACACACACACACTGCCATGCCGTACCGCCGTGCTCATCAGTGACGCTGGCTAACACTCCCAGTGCCACATCTAGCAGGCACGCAGAAATATAAATAAATAAATAAATAAATAAATAAATAAATAAATAAATAAATAAATGAGCGAGCATATACAACCTCCACATTGCAAGCGTTATACGGAAGAAGTGGATTCGGTTCCCACTGTCGACAAGTTATCTTATCGCCCACTTTGACTTCCCTTTTACTTATTATTTCTACATTCAAATGAAACCCTTAGTTAATTTCCCCTCTGACTTCCTTGGCTTCATTGTAAGCTTCATACAGTTGTGACCTATACTAGTATATCGAGCCCCTCGGTTCTCCTTCTTCACTAAGAAGAAAGTAGTCATTAGTCACTGCCTTTCTCCCCCTCTCTTCATCCCGTGTTTAAAGGCGACAGAAACAACATCTACACACGTCATCATGGAACAAGCAAGCAAACCAATACCTAACTACCTAACTGCTCAAAGGAGGAAATAAAGAAGGCGTGGTTACTGGCCTCCGTCTAGCTCGCTGTTCGTCATTGGCGCACAGCAGCCACACTTCGCACACACTTCACGGGCCGGTTTAGCGGGCAACGTTCCTCCGGGCGACGCGACTCTTCTAGAGATGCCCGGAGATCACGCGATTTTCGCTCACGATATCGGTCCTTTCGGCTGACCTATCCTTCTTTTTTTTTTTCCTAAGTGCCACTTCCGACATGTGGACTACTGCGCGGTGTTCAGCCCAGATACTGGAGCGTTTAATACAAGTTACCCCCCACCCCTTCATCCTCTATCGGTATCCGCAACTCGCAGGACAGTACACATTGATATTGAAAATAAATAAATAAAATAAAATCCACTGGTTTGTACGAAGAAAGTAATGAAAAAGGAAAACAGAGGCAACTGGAAGTACACAAAAAATTGCCCGGGGCAACCGCTAACAAAAGCAAATGGGGAAAGCGTCCACAGGACTTCTACGGTGCCATCAAAAGCTACACTACTAACAGAAAAATATACGTCTCATGGTTAATCGCAGCTGCGTCCGATATAGAAAGAAAACGAAAAAAAAAACAGGAAATGAATCCCCACTCCCGGAGAAAATTGCGCACTGCCTTATTACAGTTTTTCGTTGCCACCAACTTGGTCGCACCAACGGGGCGCCTGCGTCGACGCTTCCGACGTCATTGACACGTGTCGCCGCCGGAGCAGGAGTGCCCCGAGCGCTGCACAAGCTATACCTGAGAAACACTATGTACGTGCGCGTACAAGCATATACTTTAACGCAATTCTCCATACGACGAAGAAGTGTGTCTCTAGTTGACCGGTGCTTTCCCGTCTCCTGATGATTTTCGGTTTTCCCGGCGTTTATCTGCGGCATATCGGTCCCCGCCGGCAGTGATGGAAGTGCCCACTTCCCGGCTTGCTCCAGGCCTGGCATCGCGTTCAGCTGTGTCATCGTGGAAGCGTAACAGTGAACTGAACGATGCCGCCAGTGACAGCACGGAACGCTACTCGGCCAGCGGAGAAGACTCCGAAGATGGCTTCCACAATCTTCATGCCGGTGGTTCCCTTGGTCAATTTGCGCCACCTGAATAGGCAAGCTCTCTCGATTTTCCTTCAAAGATGATTACCATACGAGATAACCGATAGAAGAATTAACACTCGCAAGAATATACTCGCCGTAGAGGTTCTGAAGTCAACCGCTTTTGACATATTGCGTACAGTAACCGATTTGACCAGGATCAGAGTGTGATCCCACATTCCATACGACAGGGATGCAGCAACACGCGTCATCTACGAGGCAGATGTTGCAATATCAGATGAAGACTTTCCTATCCTAGTCAAGGCCGCCGCTCCTGATGCTACTATTATGCAAGTATCTCGGGTTGGCAATTCACGCTGCGTGAAGATAGTCTTCAAGGGCAACACCATACCAACTAATGTCAACGTTGGCCATTTTCGCCACCCCGTAAAACCGTTCATTCCGAGACCTCTGCAGTGCCACAAGTGCCTTCGGTTGGATCACGTCAGAGGCGTTTGTAATAGCGCGACAGTATGTGCGCGCTGCGCTGAGTACCACACCACGGAATCCTACCAAGAAACTGTATTTAAGTGCAGAAACTGCAAAGAATAGCATGAAGCCACGTCGAGAAATTGCCCCCGAATCAGGAAGGAGCAGAATATACTTAAGGAAGTGCTAAGGAAAGGTTCTACGCACCGGGAAGCAACCATTTATGTGAAAAAACCACGTTCCCGCCGCCACCGCCGAGTTCGTCAAAGAACGCCATAACACTCCCCCCCCCCCCCCCACCGCGCCAACCTAGTCCAGCAGCGTCATCACCTTGAATTATGGAACAACAGTCATTGCGCGAGACCAGACGCAACGTTATGAATGTCAAAGAAGCCCAGAAAAGTGCTTATGACGTTGCCTGGCCTGCAATGGCAAATGCACGCCCACCTGCTCAGCTTGAGCGGCGTACATCACCTTCATAGAACGTACCTCCTGCTTCCGACAAGTTGCCTGAACAGGATGTGCAGATGGCTATACTGCTGAAGTCGCTAATGGCTGCGATTGGCACACTTTTGGGAAATGCACAAACATGGATCGCTTGATGCGCTTTACAAGTACTGTATGCTCTCGCTCCTAGCTTAGTTGAAAGCTTGCAATACAAACATGGCTCGCCCACTTCTGCAGAAGCGACCCTTTCAAGCAGAAGTCACAAATGTCTCAGTTCTTCAGTGGAATGCGAGAGGCCTGAAGTAACGTATTTCCGATTGTCGTCAATTTGTATATGTAAATTGGTTTCCAGTGCTAGTCATCTGTGAACGAAACGTGACAAATATTCTCAGACTATCAGGATACGAATCTTTTGTTTCCGCCATGTGTGACAAAAGCAGCAAGGTCCTCGTTTATGTTCGCAAGGCGCTCACTCCGTGGCTCATGCCGTGCCTCTCCATGACGACAATCAGTACGTGAACCTTAGCTTAAAGAAGAAGAGGCTACACTTCACACCCATCGCAAGCTACATTTCTCCATCATGCCATTTAGAATCCAAAAGGCTTGAAAATATTTTGATGCGACATCCAGTGCTTGGATCATCACAGGAGGTTTTAATGCTCACTACCCAATTTGGGGAAGTACAAGAACCAATTTAAGAGGCAGGACTCTTGTATCTTTTGCTTCGGACCATGACCTCTGCCTTTTGAACGACGGCAGCCCAACATTCTTGAAAGGGTCGTCGTACAGCAGCTGCCCAGATCTTACTTTGATGTCATGATGCCTTACTTCGAGCGTCTACTGGTTTACTGACTTGGAAATACGTGGAAGTGACCATATTCCTATTTACGTTGCCATCAAAGGTCTAAGCAGTATGCCTTCCCCTATGGTCTCTCGAGCGATTGATTGACCTGCATTTGAAGCTTTTGTGAACGCTGAATGCAAGGGCGGCCTTGCACGTAGCAGAGAGCTTGTGATTGCGGGCGCGATGCATGCTGCAACGTGCTGCTTCTCATAGTCAGCTACGTGCACGGACTTTGACAATGAATTAGAAAGGCTTCGAGCAGTGCGTTGGTGCGCTGAGAGGAAATATAGACGCACAAAGCCGATTCTAGACCTTAGGGAGGCCAGGCGCACGCAGAAGAAAATACATCGTCGCATGAACAAATTAGGCAAGGAACGAAGGCCATCTTTTTGTAACTCGTTGGACCCACGCAAAGCTCTCTCTCGCGTATGGCGAATTGTCCAAGGCCTTCGCTCTTCTCCTCAGCAACGCCGCCACATTAGGGTACTGGCGCTCCACCAGAGCTGTCGAGAAGTGAATGTTGGAGAAGAGTTTTGTGAGGTAATTGCAGGTGAGAAAGAATTACTAAAGGATTTTAAGAACATGTGCAGACGGGCTAGATGGTGCATTGCATATCGACGGATAATAAGCGCACAGGAAGACACACACGAACAGCCGAGAAAGACACAGGACAGGCGCCTGTGTCTTTCTCGGCCGTTCGTGTGTGTCTTTCTGTGCGCTTATTTTCCGTCGATTTACTAAAGGATCTTGAATTGTACGAAGTTCCCTTCATGCAAGTTTCGGCAATGGACGAGCCTTTCTCCATGGAAGAACTAGAGGCTGCTCTAGCCACTTGCAGGCGTTCCTCTTCGCCCGGACCCGACAACATCACGTACGCTGTTATCCGCCACCTTGACCATGATGCATGAGAGATCCTGTTGCGTCATCTCAACGTCTCATGGAGCGACGGAGATATTCCTTCTGAGTAGAAGCGTAGCCGTCTTACCCCAATCTTAAAGCATGGAAAGTCTCTCCTTGAACTGACATCCTATCGACCTATTGCTCTCGCCAGCTGTGTTGGCAAGCTGATGGAAAGGATGATCCTCACGCGCCTCGAGTAGTTTCTTGAACATTACAATATTTATCCAGACGCGATGACAGGTTTTCAACGTGGCCCTTCGTCTGGCGACGACCAATTCGTCGGTCGACAAATTTATGTTCACGTGCAGATTAGTCTAAGCGTGAGAAAAAGAACAGGAGTGCCCAACGAAAAGAAAATATATGTGCCAATAAAGTGCGTGCGGCTTACCAATAAACAAAAAAGACAGAGATGTGCATTCTTTCGGGCTGTTTAGTAAAAAAAAAGTTAGCTTATAACGCGCTTTTCGTCAGAAGTTCATATGTATAGCTGCTAAAAAATCTGTGTATAAATTAAGTAAAAATACAAAAGAAAAGAATGAAGAAAAACCTTTGCAAGAGGTGCGATCTCGTCGCGTCTTTCGCCTCAATTTATACCTTGAGGCCTGTCGTGTCTTGTTTCTGAGAAATAGAGGCGTAGCAATATACAGTAACATTGCCTCCTTTCGTCAGACATGATGTATAGTATAAACATACACTCGTTATTCGTTTTAAGCTAGTATGGTACAAGCTTGATTTCTGGGTAATATATATTGGGAATGCTTTCGCATGTATGGAGCGATATATCCCACTAGGAAAGCCACATGTGTACGGCAGTTATTCTACATTACTATCAAGCATACGTGTTTCCGGGCATTAGTCTTCAGACGTTCTCCTAATTAAGCTGCTTCTAGAAATTCTTGTTACACTCTATCTTGGGCTTTCCCACACAAAAATTTATTACTTTGGCTCCAGGAGATCTTGTCCCGTCCAAGGAGTTGACCGCGATCATAGTGCTGTTCCTTTATACAAATGTAGCTAACTGAGCTCAGCTTGTTTAACCTTGGTTAACCTTTCTGTCTTTCCCTAGTTATTTCTCTCCCTCTATATCTACAAAAAGACAGACCCACATTCAGAAATCATTCCGATAAACAAGTTAACTTGCGCACATAACGAGTCTAGTCTGTCGCTTGTTGAGACACGAGGTCGGCCGATCCTCTGTGCTTCCAATAATGAGTGAACAAGAGAAACGAAATCGACAAAAATGCGATAAATGCGTCTCTGCTGCCAGCTATGGGACATTTGGCGATTACGTGAAACTGTTTCTTTTAGAACTCTGTTTCATATGATTTATGCAAATAGTGCCTGTGTTATCGAACATTGCCCACAGCAAAATCCTGGCACGTTATTTCCACTCTGTGAAATTGTCGCCTTTGACAGCAATTGGACTGACTGAGCTGCTCTAGTTTTGTAGTACCGTAAAGGGGGAGGCGGCCGTCATAGGTGGCATCGTCTTTCGGTACCATGTCAAGATCGCATGCACCATATTTGCTTAGTTCAACGGGTCCAGATAACTTGAGCTTACTGCTGTAGTTGTTATGCACTTGATGGTACCAACTTTGACATTGTAGTGCATAGTAAATAAAAAAAATAACCGTACTGAATATTTCAGCTGGCGAATCGCCGCAAAACACAGCGCAGTGTGTGAAACAACAACCACAAAAAAAGTGTTATGGAAAACCGATATAGCTCTCGATATTGTGCACCAACGAATTAACATGCTGTATTTCTTCGAAAAAAAAATGTTCTGGACTGTTTTTCTGCTTCTCGAACATATCCTTTTTTTAATATCTTGACAAAAAAAGAAACTATAGCCAATCGAAAACAAATTTTGTTATTCATCTGGGGCTCTTTTCTGATGTAGCTTTAGTCCAACTTGCGGCCAGCGCACTGTACTCCTTGTACAGACTTTGATATTATGCAACTCATAGGAAAGAAATATATAAAATAATTTTTTTTTGCGGACAAAGGATCGGCTTGGCGCGTTCGGCGCTCCAAGCTATCTCTTGGGAGACGTAAACTAGCTGTCGCCACCGAGACCTGGAAAGGGTGCCCCACGGACCCACCGTAAAAGCTCCCGCGCGAAGTGCTTCCACCGTTACAGCACTGGCACCATGGTTTCAGGGTTACGCACCGGTGGACCTTTCGGTGGGCCTAGCTTACACGATACTGGTGGGAGTGCCTATAGAGAGCTTCCGGCCAAGACTTCATCTCCCCAGGACTGCACCAGCCTTGCTTTCTTCCATGCCACACTTGGGGTTTGTTAAAATGTGTATAGATTTAGCATATAGTGCACGTGATCCTGGCTAAAAAAGGAAGTGGATAAGTCTATATCTTCAAGCTGTCCACGACTTTAAGAGCACGTGAATGAAAGTTCACAACACATGAGTAAATCGCCGGTATTAAACAAATTGGTGGCGTTCGGAGACAGATTTCTACGCGTTTGAGCAGGACAAATTGTGTACTTTATCAAAGATGACAATGTGGACATCTAGCCTCGACTTGGTTTTCAGTTTGCCTCATCAAATCGCACAGTGCTCTCATTCAAAGTTGGCTTCTCCACAATAAGAGTCTTTTTGGGGAGAAGCTTGCTTCTGTGTCTTTTTTCGTAGTGCAGTACACAGCTTGAACATCTTAATATCTGCATTGCATTCTGTTACATTTGTAGTGAAAGAAGTTACCTCTTACATTTGCAGTGAAGCAGCACAACTGGTGGCAGCAATGCGTCTGGCTTCTGACACGGTAAAGTGAAACCTAGGGGTGCTTTGTGACTCATACATGCAAATTCTACAGCGAGAAACAGACCAGAAGACACAAAAAGAACGCAAACAGCGCTAATTATCGCATCAAAATTTAAAGCGAAGTGTCTTTGCCGTCCTTGTTGCCGTGAAGGAGGAGAACGAGGATATTTGGTTGAGTGCCTTGCGAGACATACGGGTAATTGCCCGGCCGAGCGCCACCTTTCGCATTGAAAAGCGCAGAGAGACCTGTTAAAATGACGATGCACACAGCGACGTGGAACAGAACGCAAGCCCATAGCCTGTGAGTTGTCAAGAACATGAAGACCCGTCGGCATCTTGGTTATTTGCTCGTGCCTGAAATTGCGTTTGGGGCGAGACCTTGTCTTCGTTGTTAAATTTACAAATGCAGTACAGCACACGCCCTTCCCCATACAGCGCAACAGTGCACGATGCAGTCGCAAACCAACAACGAGGTGACATAAATAATCAAATACAACCAGCTGTAATCTCAGCAAACTATACTTTATCAATAATCCATCAATGTTTGAGAGCAATGAGTGAGAAATAATTTTTTTTGCAGCGTACATTTTTGACCCTCTGCGAAGGGATATTGATGGTCAGAAACCAAATATGAGTTTTCTAGCCTGAAGCATTTTGCGGAAATAGTTGTTACAGTAGCGTGATTGATCACGATATCTTGTTGTGCTAACATTAGACAATCCAGGCGACTTTTCGCCGTCGCCGTCGGCCGTGATATTCCGTATAGAGTCCTTATCGCGTCCCGCGCCCCGCATGCTGTGCGCGCGAGGGTGAGCTGAGAAGGATGGTAGCCTGATGTGTGCTGACTTCCCGCGTGCACAATGTTGTATAGGTTAAGTGATCTAGCGCGCACAAAGGGTGGTGGTTAGAGGTTAGCACGCCATAATGGGATCAAGCGCGCGCTAAGGGGAGGGGGGTAGGCGAGCTCGCGTCTACTTCTCTATAGCCCGGCAAAAGCTGCGCATTTCGTGTCCGAGCCAACGCGAAGCCATGAAATTCGGTGGACGCAAAGCCTAGGCAAGCCGAGGCGTCTGGTGAATCATGCGCGCTTTCATCCCGCGCGCCTAGTTTTGACGATCGCGTTATGTACAGTTTGGGAAACGCGTTGACGCGAGAGGCATGTAGCATGAGGCGTTAACTCGCCGCTGCAGGCACTCTTCTTTACGCCAGCGTTGTGACAGCGAGTCTTCGCGGTCATCAAGTGAGATTTCATTTGATCGTGTGCGCGTGAAACCATGTTTGTTAATTTAATTGGTAATCGAGTATTTACTGCAATTTACGCGGCCGATAAAACTACGAACATTGCTTCGCGTAGGGACCTAATACTTTGTAATCGTTATTAGTGCTTCGGCTTTCGGGTGAAACTGCGTTTCTTTAGAGGAAGAAATCGGAGATGGTTGAACTCAGTGGGCAGTGCGTTTGGCGTGGAGTGCCCGCACTAAGAGTTGCTAAAAAACTTAGTCGGGTTTGGGGATGGTGAGAGCTGTTGATTCGACCTTCGGCGCCTTGTTCGTTGACGCAAAGCTCTCGAGGGCATGTTTTTTGTCATAAACCATGTGACATGCTTAAAGCCTTAGACGGTATTTGAGCCGCGCATATGAAGTTGCTACAACGACATTTCCTTAGTGAGTAAAAACATTTGGAGCATAGTTTGGTAGTGTGCATTACGGCCATTTACTGTTTATCTTGCGTTTCGAATCTAGGGCCGAATTCGCAAAGCTTTTTGTTAGCGAGAGCTTTCTATGATTGGTCAGCCGCATTCGATAATAATATATTCGCTGTCGCTATGAATAGTTTTTGTTCTTGTTGCTTCCCTAACATAAGAACGTTTTGTGAATACAGCTTGTGTATCTCTATAATGTGCCAGTGTATTTGTTTATGACGCTCGAACATGTTATTCGTAAAGAAACAAATAAACAAGCAAAATGTATCTTCTTTGTCCGCCCGCAAAGTGGGCTTGCGTAATTACTGGCGATTTTCGTTGGAAGACTCGCACAGTGACATTCATTTTGGCTCGTAGAGGTGCCATGGAAATACGGAGTTACGCAACATAGCGCCGGGCGCTTCCCAGAAGCAGTATTTGGATCCAACCACACGGTCGATAACTGTAGTACCGAATTCCTAGCCTCATGTGACGTCGCGAGCCCTGGACTCCGACTGCATCCGGTGCTGAGGCGAATAGCGCAGTCAATGCAAGGTTTGATTTTCTCGCACGCATAAAACAGCTACACACACAAAAAAAATATGGACGGAAATAAAATTTTTTGTATGGAAAGTAATTTCCGCAGCATTCGTTCTTGATGCAGTGGATTGACTACGTTTCAGAGCGCAATAAGTATAATAACTGCAGAAAGACATGTTGACGGGGTGGTTGGCCCTTACTAAATTACAAAGTGTATAATAGCTGTGTCTTACCAGTACTCACGTACGGGGCAGAAACCTGGAGGCTTACGAAAAGCGTTCTACTTAAATTGAGGACGACGCAAAGAGCTATGGAAAGAAGAATGATAGGTGTAACGTTAAGGGATAAGAAGAGAGCAGATTGGGTGAGGGAACAAACTCGAGTTAATGATATCTTAGTTGAAATCAAGAAAAAGAAATGGGCATGGGCAGGACACGTAATGAGGAGGGAAGATAACCGATGGTCATTAAGGGTTACGGACTGGATTCCAAGGGAAGGGAAGCGTAGCAGGGGGCGGCAGAGAGTTAGGTGGGCGGATGAGATTAAGAAGTTTGCAGGGACGACGTGGCCACAATTAGTACATGACCGGGGTTGTTGGAGAAGTATGGGAGAGGCCTTCGCCCTGCAGTGGGCGTAACCATGCTGCTGCTGCTGCTGCTGCTGATGATGATGAAATTACATAATGTAGCGCAAGCGCACAACCAGAAAGAGACACATGGAGCATGTCATCGCCGCTACTAACAACTTTATTGAAAGGGGTCGAGCTACTATATATAAAGGGTGATCATCTGTAAGGTTTACGGATTGAAAGATATGATTGTCTCTTGCAGATAACACAATTCTTGTGAACGAGCTGGAGTACTCGAAGAGGCGGACATTACTCGCACGAGAAATCGAAGTGCATATTCAACTGATTAACAAAAAAAATTGACTATATTTTTGAATGAACTATTTTACGGCAAATACTGCAATTTACCAATTGTAGGTGGTGACTTTGCAATAGGAATCCACTTGAAACGAATTTCCAGGATCACAATGATTTCGGGATATTATTTCCCAGAGTGTAAGGCAAAATACATGGGCGCCTAGTTACTTTTGTGCTTCAATGCATAAAACAGCGTTTTGTTGATAAGGTAAGTGGACCCACAGTGCATTTTTACACCGAATTTGATGGAGCATATCTCCAAACTAGTGTCATTCTGGAAATTAATTCCTTGGGGATATGCCTGACGAACTTACCGGCTATAATTCGTAAATTGCAATATGTGCCGTAAAGTTATTAATTAGAAAGTTAATTAATGGATGTTTGTTAATTAGTTGGACATGCATTTGGATTTTTCGTACAAGTAGTGTTAGCTTCCAGCTCAAGGACTAGAATTATGCTATCTACAGCAGGCGATTTTTAAATATTCCGTAAAACTTGACAATTATCACCTTGTATGCTTTTGCTAATGCACAGACGCATTAACCGAAATCGACATCTTACTGAGGACGTTTATCAAAGTTGACAAAATCATTTGTAAAATTAAGGAGACTGTGCTACCTACAAAACAAATGCAAAACAATAGAAGCCTGACTCAAACACGCCTTACTTTTTTTGTGTGTGAGACGATTCCAAAATTTCACATGCCGTTTTGTCTTTGCTTTTGCCCAGGATGTTGACATCGCGAAATCTCAGTTGGCAAAAGCGGGATTTACAGTGCGCAGGAAGATGAGCAGAAGCGTACTTCTTCAAGTTATTAGCATACTCCCTCATTCGGTAATAAATGAAAAGGCCAACTGGTCCTGCTTAGCACTTTCCACAAGTCAGGCGTGTTTCATGCACCACTCCAGTGGCACATTGCACGTCGGGCTCGGTATGCTTCAATCGGCCGCTTATGTTATAGGTGCCCATGATGCGGGGACGCAGTTAGGGAACAAACAGGATAAGAAGTTCGGAATGAACTGAAGTTTGGTTACGTGAGTTGTTTAATCAAAATGCTTTTGAAGAGGCATACATTATGCACGTACAATTTTGTCAAGATTCCCCTGAAGCAACTAGTGCTAAGAGGCATCTTTCGTGACTTTTTTTGTTAGAATACCTTTAAAATACAGAGGGCGCTACTGGGGTGGTAAGGTGGTGGGTGTGCGGGGACATGATCACTGTAACAGTAAAAGAAGAAAATAGAGTGAAGTGTATATATGTAATAGGAAGTAGAAATGGCATACAGCTGGAACCAATATAAAATTCGCGCAGTAGGTTACCCATTAAAAAGGCTTTCGGCAGGCCCACCTATTACAGATAGAAAGTAGGCAGGAGTTTAGCAAGGAAATTACTGCGTAGGCATTGATTTCTTGCAAGGTGCTCAGCTTACAAGCTCTAAATCTTCGCACAGTAAAGTTGGTTCAGTTCCTCTTGACAAAGAGATGCGTTTATAATCTTCGATACTTTTGCTTTGTAGATAGAGAAACATGAAAATGTGAGGTGAAGAAAACGTAGTGCCCTGTTCGACCATTTTGCAGTGATCGAGTTTGCCGAGTTCGCTGCAGACTGGCGCTGCGCGAAGAGTAAAGACTAGTGGCATCGTGCATAATGCTATAATCCACGAATTTCTGTTATAGCGTCTGCCGCGTCCAACATACAGGGGTGTCCCAACTATCATGCACCAAGATTTAAAAATGTGCTAATGCCACGTAGCCAGACAGAACCAAGGTAATGTTGTTTGCCGTCGCTTGGAGATACTCAGATTGCTTTTTGCATTCCGCCTAATTACATTATTAGTCTTAATTAATCAACTTCTCAAATGTTATAATTAGATGAAAAGTTTCAATGAGAAAATTGCAGAGCAACATGAACAACTCCCGGCACAACTTTCTGTTACTCAATACGTGCTGCATAAAAGTGTTTTTCCGAGCGTGAAAGGAGCCCGCGAATACATTCAAAATTTCCGCGCGACTGACCGCTCGAAGCACTTTGAGTGTGGTTTGATTGTGATTTTGGTTGGTAAAATTCCGGAATCTAATTTCTAAAATTTCTGTTTCAATTAAAAAGTGTTATCAGTGCTTTCAGAGAATACATCTGTAATGAAGCGTTACTACGTCAACCGATCAACTTGGTTTTAGCTTTGTTTTCTTTATATAATCTATGAAAGCAGACGCAGCCAGCTACATTTATGAGCATCTTATTAGAAAGCACCACCGTAACTAATCATAGGGACGTATGTTGTTTATGCATCGGTGCAACACAGAAATGTTTCGCTGTGTTTATATTATTGGAGGCAACACTCTGCCTGACGCTAATACTTTTCGTGAGTCGGAGGCCAGTACTGAGAGAGCGCTCCGTTTGCAGAAGTGTACGTTGCGTACACAATGCCTGTGGCGTTGCTACAGAAGAAAGCGGTGAGGTACGAGATAACGCATCACTGAGCTCTGAAGAAGGGAGGGAGTTAGCTGTATTTTCCTTCATGTGAAAGTTTATTTTTTTTAAAGTAACTAAATCCTCCATTTTGTTTTTTCTAAAATTCAACGTGAGTGTTCGTTTAAAATCTTTTAAAGATCCCCTCGAAGGTTATTCATCGCAACGAAAATATACGATTATAAAGTTCTCGACTGGTACTTCTTTGCCTTGATATTTGTTCAATGCTTATATTTTTTCAATTACTTCAGTAAATATTAGCCTCGAGTACGTGCAGGTTTTAATTACATGCAGATTTAATACGGGCAGAATTTAATTTCGCCGTCCTGAGCTCAAGTATGCCTGCTCTATTTGGGAACCTGGTCTAGCTAATCTTACAAACCTAGTTGAATCACTTCCGAACAGGACCGCTCGTTTCATTTTACCAAATTATGCACGCCACACAAGCGTACCATCCATGAAACTGACGCTCGGTTTGCCAGACCTTGCAGTACGTGGTGAGTTTATGCGCTTATGGCTCTTTCAGAAAATTTACCGCGCTAATCCCTTTCTTAAAGATGAGTTGTTCCTTCACCCATCCTGCATTTCACCTCGCATCGATCAGTAAATGAAGGTGGGGGTACCGCCATGCCATTCCAACTCTTACTTTCAATCATTTATACCACGCACTGCCGACAACTAGAAACATCTTTCCAATTCCATCGCTGCCATCTGTCACACGACCAATTTCGAGAAGATTGCCACCGACTACATATGTACTCACCACTCCTCTCTGTAATGCCCTCGGGCGTTGAGAGTATGTAAAAAAAAAAACTAATTTCCTAACTAACCCGGTTTTTCTCTAGCGCTCAAGGCAAATAAATGGATCCTGACCGATGCACTATAGTTCAGCTCTTCTTAAGATCGCTACGTAGTGAGAGAACACGGGACTCTTTCGCTAGGAAAAAAAGAAAAGAAGAGAAAGGTTACCATGTATCCACCATCATAGTTAAGGAGGCTGCGAATAAATTTATAACTTCTTTTTCTTCTGACCGATAAATAACGGCAGGATTACAGGAGTCTCGCGATCACTCTAAAAACGGCAAATTACTTCTGCTGAGAAATAACGTTTTACCAAGCCACACTTGGCGCATTTGCATTTCTTTTCCCTGTTTCCAAGCATTTTAAGAAGCTCTAAGACGCCCACTTGCGCAAAACCAATTCTAAAACTTCGAATAAATCCAAAGGTGTAATGCAAAATGTTCTCAAATGTGCGTACTGACGTTTCTGCGCATTCCATATCCGCATCTCAATGAATAAAATATTCTGGATAATCGCACTCCTAAAAGACAGAAGCCAGCACAGCGCTCACTAGCAGAGAACGGTAGAAACGTCAGAAGAAAATTTTAAGAAATGACGGTAAAAGAGCCAGTCGCGAGTTCAACGCATATAATTTGTACTCTTCTCACTCTTGATGCAATACGTGTTTTCAAAGGTGATTAGTTTTCTTCTTCTTTAGCTTCATTTTATTTTCATTATTTGAAACTTAGGTAGCTTTGAGTGAGCAAAATCTGAAGTCTGCTGAACTCATTTTAAAGCCTCAATGTGAGGTCCGCCATTCACCATTGTCGCTGCTCCGATGTTCTGCAGTGTCATATTTGCTACGTGATGGGCGGCAATAGTTCTGGCTCGTCTGTGAGTTATGGCGCTATTTGGCCATACCTGGCCCTTGCACCGCTAAACAATATTCATTCATTCATTCATTCATTCATTCATTCGTCGGTGAGTACCAGGAACTGCCCGACAGTTAACGGTTCTGGCTGCCTCAAATGACAGACTCGGACCCACCACCCAATCCCACGCTACCGCTGTTGGCGACAGTTGAGCGAGCGGGCGCGGAACACGTCGCAAACACGTCGCAAACAGCGAGTGGACGAAACGAGCTTACTTCTCGCCCGTCAAGCGCTTTGAAGAACTCGTGGAATCGACAACCTGCGCCCGCTTCTGATGGCCGCAGTGTCGACTGACAACCCTGACTGCCTCTTTTTCTCGATCTCAATATGTGTGCACGGTGAACACGCAGATGGGACTACTGTGACATAGTAAACGGAGCAGCGGAGGAACAGACATATGAGAACACCACCCGAGCGTCACAAGCCGCAACGCATTTTGATCCGACCTGCAGCTCGAGGACCGGCGAGAAGGAGGGTGAAACCCGAGAAGTAAACTTGATAGGCGCGCCCTCGGTAGCAGTTCTCACCCGACGGTGGAACCGAAAAGGTTGGCATGGATCGCCTATAGATGTGTAACTTAGACGTGAAATCAAACCAGTTACTTATCAGTTAAATCCAGGCTCCTGCACATAATTAAGTGCATTTCAATTGCCGACGAGGATGTGATTGCATGGATTCTACATAGTGTGAAATTTGACTACGGTGATCTGGACATGGAACATCACAGCGACGGATGGCAGTACTGTAACCGTGAGTGCCACACCCAAAGTTAAGCCTACTTCGCGACATCTCACGAATGGGGACAATGAATGAATTTAAATCAAAGGCAGAGTCACGGGAATTTTACTTGGAACGACTTCGGTGCTAACGACAAACAAAAGGAAAAGCAAGCCAATTTTGCTCTTCCTTTTGTCGGGAGCGAAGCGTACGGGCTGATACGCAACCTGGCTGCTGCAGACAAGCCATTGCCTAAGACATACGAGCAACTTCTGCAATTGGTGCCACAGCATGTTGAGCTAAGATTGAATGATACAGTGGAGAGACGCATATCTCACTGCAGGAAAGAGCTCGAAAATAAAACCATAGCGGATACGTCGCCGAGCTGAAGCGACTGTTTTCGAAGCGAAACTTTGAGCACTCTTTGGATACCAGCCTTCGAGACAAATTCGTACACAGCATAAGCGATGTCAGCATTCTCGAATAGCTACTGGTGAACTTTAGACTGATTTTCAAGTCTGCAGTGCACTTTCCCACAGCGCTTGAAAGATGATAAGGAGTTACAGTGAGAAAATTCGAAAGGCATAAATTGCCTGGGAGAAAGCCGTAAAAAGTAAGTCGGGAAAGAGCAAGAGAAGGGAAAGCTCAATAGAAAGGCAGAAGAGTCTTTTCATCAATGTGGGAAAGCAATCATGACGTAAATGAATTTTATTCGAATAACAAGACCTGTGTTATTGCGAAATTAAAGGGAATTTAGAAGGGAATTAAAAGTGCGAAATGAAAGGAAATTTTCAATCCGAAAGCAAAGCCAAAGGGAAGGCTAGTCGAAATTCACAGAAAAGATTCTTTGTTATGAAACTACCCCAATTAGCAGTCTTGATGCATAGAAAAGAGACAGCTTTTCCCAATTTACGAATGACGTACAATGCGTGAAGATGTCATCAAGCCATTCTATGTTTTAACATAAAAAGGCTTCCGGAAGAATTCTAGAAATGGAAATTGATAGGGTTCTCCAGTAAGTGTCGTTAACACGAAGATGTATGAAGACTATATTCACGACATGAAACTTCAGTCAGTTTGTATAACACTAAAGCCACACATGGGTAAGCCGATAATACCAAAAGAAAAAGCCGATGTTGAAATTTCATGAAATCAGGAGACAAAGCACTCGACCTCTAAGTGGTGAAGGATGGCGGACCTGCAATACTAGGAAGAACCTGGCTCGAAAATTTTAAAGTGAACTTGCATCAAGTGCTTCATATCAAGGCACATACAATAGCCCTTGAAGCTGCGTTAGAAAAAAAAACAATGAGCATTTATTGGAGATGGACTTGGAGAATGAAAAATTTAAAAACAAAGGTCGAAATTAAGAAATATGAACAGCCCAAATACGTAAGAGCCCGATTTGCTCCTTACGCCTTAAGACAGTAGATTGAAAGTTAACGAAATCGGCTAGAGTGAATCGACTAGAGTGACTAAACTGAATCGACTGAATCAACCCCACCAATGAGTGGCCGACACTTGTTGTACCAATGATATGAAGGCGAACGGGCAAGTTAGGCTGTGTGGTGATTATAAGGTCACGTTCAAATCTGGATTGAAGGCACAGAAATACCTATTACATAAGGCAGAAGACTGCAAAAGGCAGAAAGAAGGCTTGCTCCAGGCAGAAAATTCTAAAAACTGCATTGCAAGCATGTGTACTTCAAAATACGATTGGCCGATGAATTGAAACACCTCACGGCTTTTGAACACATGAGGGTCTACACCAAGTGCCAGGTACGCTGCTTAACTGCTCGGTTAGGGCGCACAATTGAAAGGGGGAGAGGCCGGAATGCATCTCAAAAGACCAACATCCTCGATGGGCCCGGATCTAGCGAGTTGACCCATGGGAGCCGAGGCTAAACTCCTTTGTCGAGTAACACGTAGGTTTGACCGAGATAAAGGTAACGCGGAGGCGAGCGCGTGAAGTGTCGAGCGAATGCAGATTTAGTTTAGAATGCGGAGTTGTAGAAAGAGGGTCACAGCAGACGCCAGGTGGAATGTCGGCGAAAGAAAGCTGGATCATAACTAACGACTGCATATCTTCCCCCTTTGCCTTTCTGTAAATAGGGATATGAATATTGTAGATGCATTCGTTGTACCAAGAAGTTCCTCCTGATCTTAGGCGGCGAAGAAGATCCGCCAGCTGCAGTGAACAGCAAACGGATGGAGGAAACCTCTGGACTTTACACCAGGTGAACAAGCTTCCATTCGGAGACGCATAGACATAAGTAGTTTTACAACAAGCCACTGAGGAAATACTAGCCAACGCATCAGGGACAGTAGCGTTTCAAGATGATACAGATGTCAACAGAAGAGGTGAATAAGAGGCCTTGTGAAATTTTAACGCGGCAATGAGAGCGGTTTGAGAAAGCGGCCTGCTTCGTGGAAAGGAAAGGTGTCGGTTTTTGGAAGACTTCATTGAATACTTGGAACTCATGGTAGAAAACAAAGGCATTTCCTCTAGTTCCAAGCAGCTGGAGACAATTCTGCACGCCAGCGTACCTGGAAATATAAAGGAGTTCGATCAGTTCTTGGGCTCGTAAACTATTACGGGAAATTCGTCCAGAATATTTCCTACCCAACTCATGAGCTCCTGAAGAATTGAAATGAAATGGATCGATACATGCCAGCGAGCATTCGATTAAGCGAAAAGGCTCAGTGACGAGGCGATCTGACACATTACTACCTAGCTACTCAAATGGGCAAGGAAGTCTTGAGTCTAGTTGAAGGCGTATAAATATCATCAGTGTCTATATGGTCAGATATGTACCTTGTCGATGAAGCACAAGCCTCTCGTATCAACATTTAATCCATCCAAGAAGTAACGACCACGGCAGCTGCAATGATTTAAAGAGTGGCTCTAACCTTGTTAGGATACGACTTCGAGATAAAGCATATCTTAAGCGACAAAATATAGCAGATACGCTATCCAGACTACCTATAGTCAAGAACGTCGAGACAGTATTATAACATATTAATGAACTCACACATATGTACATCTTCAAGTTTGGAAGTCTACCTATAGCCCACTATCGAACTAGCGTATAGGAACAAAAAATAATATCATCCATCCGTTTGCTGTTCACTGCAGCTGGCGGATCTTCGTCGCCGCCTAAGATCAGGAGGAACTTCTTGGTACAATGAATGCATCTACAATATTCATATCCCTATTTACAGAAAAGCAAAGGGGGAAGATATGAAGTCGTTAGTGATGGTCCAGCCAAAATTATCAAAAAATACATTATCGAAGGTGCTACGGTAGCTAGGAAAGATGGTCAAAGCATGTTGATCCAGAAAACCTGAAACCGTACTTAAAGGGCCCCTGAAACGGTTCGGACAAATATTGTAGACGCGTAGGGTACAGCTTAAGTAGAACATTCACAGCACAATTTAAGTGAAGCGTTACGTATTAATGGAGCTACAAGCGATTAGAAGTTACCCTCCTCTCTAGTCATACTTTTCCTCCTCAACTCGTTCGCCGAGAGATCGGGGCTAAGCTCCGCCTTCACTGGTTTCGCGTCACGATGCGACGTCACATCGTCCACTTCCGGCTGTTTTGGAGCCCGCCCCCGCCCGCGTGAAACCTCTCCGCTAGCCGCTTGGCCGTCGACCCCAAGCGAGAGCTATCGAAGCAGCGTGCGTTGCGAGCATTCTGTCGTAGCGCCGAACGTGTCTGGTATTCCGGTAACCACAGGCAAGCTGGTCATTTCGGCAAATGACTGGAGGCATAAACTCAAGCTGATGAAGGAACTTTAGCGTAGACGTACGTGCGGCCTGATCGGTCTGCACGGTCCAGCCACTTGTTGGCGCAGCGCTTAACCAGCCAAACAAAGCGGTAATATTGCTCCAACCAAGTGTAAAACATTTTAAACATATATAAAAACAAAGTGTTGATGATTACACTCCTGCGAAAAATACACAGCAGCAGCACAGCAGCTCTGTGCCACCAGGTGGCTGCACCGTGCAGACCATTCACATTTGCGATTCTGCTCATCCCATGGCTCATCCCGTTACGGAACAGTCAAGCGGCCAGACCCTGTCCCCTTGCGCTTGCATTTGCCCTAATACCTGACTCGCGAAACGCTATTGCGTTAGTAATCTTCCGGTGTAAAGTGACGGCCACAAACGCCCAAACCCTGGCGCCGATCGGATAGCGGCAGTCCGATGCGCAGCAGCCAGTTCGCTCGTATGCTGCCTTGCAGAGGGACACGATGTCGCAGCTTGACATATTGCCAGTCGCTACGTTTGCAATCCACAAAGCAACAAAGTCGAATCATAGTGCTCGCGAAAAGACTGAGACCGACTCTGACCGCGGAGCTCTCGTCAAAATGGAGTACGTTGTAACACAAGCAGACGACACTTGCTGTGTGCCGGAAGTGCTTAATTGTATTGAAAAATTGTTCTTGTGCTTTCTCTTTATGTTACTTTCTGTTTATAAAAACAAATGAACTAACATTCCAACTATTACGAAGATCATTTGTTTACCATCAAGTTGGAAAAATTCTTGATCACGCGCCCTGGTCAGCCAATCGGATAGCTCGCCCCACTGACGTCATATGGGTGATTTTCGTCATATGGGTAGGGGCGCCTTAAAATTCCGCCGAGCAGCGTGCTGCGATCGGCAGCGATGTGCATTTTTAAAACCTTATAATAAATTACACGCTTTACGCGGAGCACTTAGATGTGTCAATGAACGATCAGAAGGACCTACTCTAACGACTCAGTACGATTGTAGAAAATCGTCAAAATTGTTTCAGGGTCCCTTTAAGACGAAGAACAGTGCTTTCCGTTGAGTTGGGTTGTGTATCGTAGGAAACGAGAGTGATAATTCCTGAAAACTGCAGAGACAGATTATTGGATGAACTTCACGATGGACACATTAGAAGGACTAAAATGAAGAACTAGCCAGTTTTAAACATGGTTGCCAGTTTAAACAAGACCAGGTAGCCATTTTAGACAAGATGTCGAAGAATTAGTTAAAGCTTGTCGTGCAAGACAAGAGAAGAAAAATGAAGCTTCAAAGGTACCGATTCTTCCAAGGGAATATCCTAAAGAGAGATCGCGACCCCTTCAGCCCAATTTTGTGGGACCATTCTATTGAAGAACATTGCTGCTTTTGATTGATGCGCGCTCAATATTGGTGGAAGTTGTCCAAATGTCATCGACAACATCAAGTGCCGCCATCAAAGTGTTTCGCACATTATTTGCAAGATACGGACTTCCGGAGAGAATCTTAACTGACGACGGCTGCCAGTCCACCTCTAGAAACTTTCGCGATCTCATAGGTAGGCAATGGAGTTGAACAATCTTTTTCACCACCGCATCATTCAACAACAAACGGTGCAGCTGGGAACTGAGGTTCAAGAGGTCAATCAATGCATGCCTGAGTGCAGGAACGATCATGACCGACGCATGTAATAAATTGCTGCTTGCTTACAGAACAACGCCTCACGTTACGACCGGCTGCCCTTCGGCTAAACTACTAAAAATCACCTGCTAAATCACCAGTGAGCAATTCCGCACGTGATTCGACCTCCTACTACACGCAGTGTAAGGAACTAGTAATAAGAGGGAAGGAAGACGGGCCCGCAAATTCCTCTAAAGAGCGCCGTGTTTACCGAGATGACTCAGTCTAGGCCAACAAACTACGGAACCGACAAAAAGTGGACAAAAGGCTCTATGAGCAGCGTGCTTGGAAGCAACTTACAAAATATGTCTGGAAAACGGGAGAATGTGAAAGCGCTACGTGAAACGCCTGCAGCCTGACGGGCAGTCGAAACGACAAGAATCGAGAACAGGAGAAGCAAAATTCCCCAAAGAAAAATTGATCCTACGATCGTACAAAACATGGGCGCTAATCCACGCTGTGAAGGAGGTTGGCCAGCGAAGCTGTGGCATCACCTGATCCGATAGATCAACATGACGTAGCCTTGAATTGGGTCCCGCTGAGCCTCAGCACAACGCCGTTGCGCATGTTGACGTTGCCGTTCCTTACGTCACTCATCTAATTCGTTTTGCTCTTCGGACGTTTTACTTGTGCGGGGCTTGCTTTGGGCAGAAACTGTTGCCTCAGTCTGATCACGACGCCGTAGTACATATTGACGTTGGTGTTCCCGTCGCCTCTCATCGTGCTCACTCAGCCCTTCAGGATTCCTAACTATGCGTGGCATTTCCATAGCGCTATCAGAACACAAATGAAATCATTTGCTAGGCAGGTTCTTCTTTTACATATGAAAGTGTAGTTACGTCACTCCCTGCTTCGTATGCTGCAGTTGATGCTTGTCGGCAATTGCAGCTTACGCAAGCGTAATCTTTACCGGTAAACGCTTGCAGCGAACGCTATGCACGAAGGTGAGCGTTCTGGCTGTCTTTTTTTTCCACGCGGCCGCCGCCGCCGCTGCTACGGATGGATGGATGGATGTTACGAGCGTCCCCTTTGGAATGGTGCGGTGGGTTGCGCCACCAAGCTCCTGCTATTGTACTGCCTAATGTCCTACCTAGGTTAAAAAAGAAAAAAAGGAAAAAACCCCTATAAACTCGCACAACCAAATTTTCTGATCCCCTATGCCAAACTTTGCCTTTGTACATCTGTTTTTTTTTTTGTTTCCCTACTTTTCTTTCACCAATCTTCCAATCGCCTCTTACTAATCTCTATTGCGGACGTGTTTACTTTTCCACTGCTCTCGCTGAATCTAAGGGCTTCAAGGAGGCCAGTGGTGCCTAAATCGACCGCTGGGCAGACGTCTTCACATTCTAATAAAACATGCTCCATCGTTTCCCTAGCTTTACCGCAGCAAGCACATGCTTCTTCTTCCTTCTTATATCTCGCTTTACAGGTGCGTGTTCTAAGGCATCCCTATCTCGCTTCGAAAAGTAATGAGCTTCCCTTTGAGTTATCAGAAATTGTCTCTTTCCTGATTTCGTTTTTTTTTCCATTTAAGTAGTTACTCATGGCAGGTTTCTTTTCCATTGCCGCCACCCATGAGATTATTTCAGCCTCTCTGACTTTCCGTTTGACGTTCTTTGTTGCTGTGTTGCCCACGCTACAGGCCGCATACTTGCTAGTAAGCTTCCTAGTTCTTTTCCTACACTGTGAATCAATGTTTTTCCTGTACAGATACCTCAACACTCTCCCAGCCCATTTGCTTTCTTCCATATTCCTCAGCCGTTCTTCATACTCAATTTTACTGCGATCTTCTCTCACTTCAAAACTAGTCCAGCCCATATCACCCTGCACAGCTTCATTTGTAGTGTTCCCGTGAACGCCCCATGCGAGGCGACCCACTGACCTTTGGTTTCCATCGAGTCCTGATTGTACCGCTGATTTAAAGCATGGATGGATGGATGGATATTATGAGCGTCCCCTTTGGAACGGGGCGGTGGGTTGCGCCACCAAGCTTTTGCTACCATACTGCCTAATATCCTACCTAGGTTAAACAATTCAAAAAAGAAAAAAAAAACACTATGAACTACCACGCCCAAATTTTCTGATCCCCTATTGCGAACTGTGCTTTGGTACGTCTCCGTCTTTTGTCGTTTCCCTACTTTTCTTCCACCAATCCTCCAGTCGCCTCTTACTAATGTCTTACTAATGTCTTACTAATGTCAAGCAAATGGGTGGGGGCGAGCGCCATCTGGTGGTACTGCAATGAACCTAGCGGCGTACGCGTCGCGCGCTTCGCACTGTGACTGGTTGAGTTTTTGCCCACAAACACGACAAATGCATTGAGGGGTGGAGGTCCAGCTTCGCTGTGAAAGGCAGAAGCAAGCGAGCCTCCTTTGGTAACGATCGCGCCGCAAGAAGAAAGCTCCGAAACATACAACAACAGCTGTGTCTCCACGAGCTGAGTTACGAGAGAGAGAAGCACTTATTTCATTCCGGTCCCCTTTCCAGGGCTCCAAGTTACGAAGATCAGCTCGAACTTGAAAGCCCGCGCAAAGAGAAGCCAACAGCCGCTCCAGAGAACGGACGAGCAGTAGGCGCACTTCGAAATCTACCAGACAGCGTAAACTTCGCCCGCGGCCCCATGCCCGAGACATCCGAGGCGCCACGCTCTCGGAGAGCCAGTCATCATGGTTCCCTCAACGCGCGTCACTTTTGTCGACTTTCCAACCACAGCCTTCTCAGCTCCACCTCGCCACCAGTTACACAGGCCAAATTATACGCAGGAATACGTGCGAGTACCGCACATCACTGACGGCGGCTCCGATCTACACAGACTACGCTGATTCTATGAGAAACTTCTATGAGAAATAAAAAAAAGTCACACTTGCGATAAAAATGCAATGTTGTTCCATTGAATTTTTGATGAAAACGCTATTTTACGTATTGAAGCCCAAAAGTAACTGGAACGCCAATGCATTTCGTCGGAAACATAGTAAATTATCTTGAAACTGGCCTAGTCGTGATGATTTGTTCCTTGCGAATTCACCGGATATAATGATATATAGATATATAAGCCGCAAACGAGGAGGAGGAGGAGGAACTACTTTATTAAAAACACCAGTCAATGAACGTCAGGAGAGAGAGAGAGAGAAACAACTTCATGTAGTCGCCTGCAGAACGACACCATGACTAAATGGTGCCGTGACGCGGGCCCTGACGTCTTCTCAGCGGGTGGTCTCTACTCAACTCTAGCGCGTGTTACTCCCGTGGTCGGTCGCCCTGAGGGGCAACGTTCCGTCGGTTTCGCTCGGCCTTTGTCTTTCAAGAGCCACCGAGACTTGCTGGATGGCCCAGGTTTGGCTTTAGTGGTCGTAGCATTCCGCCGCAGCCGCGAGTCGCGGTGGTATCGTTGTACTTGTCGAAGCTTCATCGGGGAACATGGTGCAATCCCATAGGATGTGCGTCAGGGTGGCCCTCTCCCGCTGGCACACGCGGCACACATCACTCACATATAATTTCGGATATAGATGAGTCATTAACACTGGGGTGGGTAAAGAACCAGTTTGCAATTGTCTGAACAGCACCGCCTCCGCTCGGCTCAGCCCCGGGTGCGGGGGTGGGAAAGCCAGGCGGTGGAACTGTGTAAGTTCGTTGAACGTCGTCATGCGGTCCTTGGCACTACACCACGTTGGACGGTCGGTTGCAGTGGCGCGGCAACCGACGTGGCGTCAGGAGAGAAATGCTTCTCCACCTTCGCCCCTAGCCGTCGGCCGGAATACTTTTTAGACACAGCAGCAGCAAGGGCTTGACCGATGATGTCCTGAATTATTTGAAAGGTTAATTAGCGCAGGTATGTTAAATATTCAATTAAGAATTTTGATTTCTCGTAGAAGTAATGGCCGCCTCATCGAGTAACTTAGCTAAATGGTTAGAATGTGTTGTCTGCCACAGGCAATTAAAAAAAAACTTGGTGCAGGTAAAAAAAAAAAGCACCTTCTATGTAGGCCACCAGGCACAAGGCTTACGCCTTGTCTACGATCCACCCGGCCAACTAAACTCCTCTCTA
This sequence comes from Dermacentor andersoni, assembly GCF_023375885.2. NCBI lineage: Eukaryota > Metazoa > Arthropoda > Arachnida > Ixodida > Ixodidae > Dermacentor > Dermacentor andersoni. The sequence goes on from NC_092817.1 coordinate 28,013,770, forward strand.
GGGCTAACTTCCTAGTTAAGCCACGCAGGACTACGCTCTGTCCTCATGTGTATTCTACAGAAGGGAATGTCACACTCCTCACCCAACCCCCGCCGAGGAGATGTTTATCATATTACACAGAAAACTTCCTCGGCTGAACTCATGAACTTCTGTGATCCCGACTGGGTGATCCTCACCGCTCGCGTCTTGTATTCCATGCACGTCGTCCTTATCACATTTGCTGGATTCTACATTTCACGCTGGGTGAACTGTCGGGCGTGATGGTGCGCTGTGCTCTATACAGGCCTCAAGAACACTCAGTTCAGCACCACCTGCTCCGGCCTCTATCACCGTGCGGATATTTGCCCTAGTATGGGAGTTCTACAATGCCTCAATTGAGAGCTTACACTCAGCTCGCCAGATCAACCTTGTGCATGCCGCAACCTTGTGCATGCCGCATCGGGGGGGGGGGGGGGTGCATGCCGCACCCCCCCCCTCTCCATACAAGTCAACCAGGCAGTCATTCCTCATCCGTCCTGCCTTAACCTCAGCACACAACCAACGGTCCCTAAACCACCTACCTATGCCGATATAAGCGAGCGTCTTCAGAATTTCACCTTCAGTGGGCGCGGCGGACCCGGTGGGTGCATACTCTAACAAAACCGTTGTTTTGAGCATTAGTTTTGATTACTATTCCATTCGTAGCAACTGCCGTTTTCTAGTTGTCCTGCAGTGCCCACATCAGTTTTTGATGGCAGTATCTGAGTGTTTCCATGCTCTTAAAATACTTTTGTGTGGGGATGTCGAACCCCGGTCGTACAAATGCTGATGTGCTGCGAAACGTTCTTGATGGCAAAAGGCGCTAAGCGATCAAATAGCTGAACTTAATGCCAAAGCAGATGCAGTGATCACTGACATTCACGCTTGCTTCATGGAATTTCAGACATTTATCGGAAGTTACAGCTAAAACAGCTAAGCTTAGTGACTTGCATGATGCCGTTAAACATTCCAAACACCCATGGGTTATCAGGCTCGCAAGCTAACTGATATCGAAGATAAAAGCAAGCGTTCGGACCTTATAATTTATGGGCTTCCTGAGGGGTCAGGTGAAACAGAGGATGTCCTCAGGCATAAGGTAATCACTGAACTATTTGAGAGAAAGCTTGGGGTAAAGTGTTCGTCTGTTGTCCACATTCACAGACTTGGAAAGAGGTCTTCTAAGAGACTGTCCTCGTGTTCTTTCAAAATTTCAATGAAAAGGTGTCCGTTTTTAAGAGAGTTGGCAAACTTAAGGAACAAATCTTTTTGTACAGAGTGACCATTCGCGTGAAACTTTGAGGAAAGGAAGCCTGCTTTGGGAGATTGCCAACTCGGACAAACAGCAAGGCAAGAAGGTGTCACTGATGCAAGATAAATTACGGATCAATGGCGATTTGTTTCTGGGACGACACAAATAATGAGCGTAAGAGTGCTTAGAAAGCTCATGCAATGCCAGTGTCTTCGTGAAATTCCTTCCTTAATAATATCAGGATTATAAATGTGAACGCACGTAGCACTATGAATAAAACAGACCAGCTTGAGGCAGTCCTTCTCTCTCATAATCCACAAGTTACCGTAATCACGGAGACTTTTGCGACGATGTTTTGATTCCGCCTTCGTACAAAATATACCGCCATGACAGACCATCTAGAGATGGCGGAGTTGCTGAGGTTGTTAAATCTCGTATTCAGTGAATTATGTTAGACATAATCGCTGATGTTGAGTGCTTATGCCTTATGTTGAATCTCTGTGGTAATATTTTTGTCCTTTGTGCTGTGCACAGACCTTCTGATCCATCTCCTGATGTCTTAATTGCCTTACGAAATAACTTACTTCTACATAATAAGCACAAATTTATGTTTGTCGGTGACTTTACCCTTTCATCAGTTAACTGGAATTGCTTATCTTACAATCGTGAAACGTCACGTAATGCAGGTGTTATGTTTGATATTATCCTTGATAATAACTTTGTGCAGGTTGTAAATGAACCCACGTGTATTGTCAATAACTCAAGTTCCGTGCTTTATCTGATGTCTGTAGATCGGTCCATTGTTGACTACAATGTTTCTGTGCGACCCGGTTTTTGTGATCAGTTGTTGGGTTTTGTTTCATTTCTACATTGTACTGGTCACGTAAAGAATTTGACTGCGTTCAAATCTGTAAAATATTACACGCGTGCTGATGACGATGCTATCTTGAATCATCTCGAAACAGAGTTTACTGCATATTCAGAGGACGATCCTTCACTGCTTTGGGTGAAGTTTAAAAAAAACTGCCTATATTGCCTCGGTCATTTTGTACCAACTAAAGTTAAAAAAAAGCAGACAAATATACACCTCGGAAGAATAGGCAGATTATTCATCTAAAACGCAGGGCCAAACGTTTGAGAGACCAGCGGTCTTCTTCACATGCATTGCATGAAGTTTGAACAGCACTCGCTGACGCTATTCACAAAGCAAAAAACACTTACTTCAAAATTACTTTCCCAAATTTTATTACAGTTGATCCTGGGAAGTATTGGAATTATATAAAGGACCACAAGCAACCCGCAGCTAAGATTTCACATAGCAATGAAGTACTGGACGATCCACAGGTTGTTGCTGGTCACTTAATATTCAATTTCCTAGTGTGTTTTCTGTTGCATCTGTGAATAACTCCACAGGGCTCTCGTCAAATCATTTTGATGTTAATCTTGTGTCTTGTGAAGGCGTGTTGAACATGCTGTTGAAACTAAAGGCATATTTCACCACCTCAACCGGATAGTGTACCCAACACCTTCCTTCTCCGTTGTGCTAAACCATTAGTAAAGCTTCTCGTAATTATATTTAAATCTTCCTTAGAGACCTCTTTCATCCCTCATGGTTGAAAATTAGCACGTGTAGTTCCCATACTAAAAAATGGAGATCCTATAATTTCTTCTTGTTGTAAGGTTCGTGAGCATATTGTCACGAGAGGAAAAGCCAGTCAGTGAGTTCTAAGCGAACGGCCGTTTACAGTTCGTTTTTGCAGCAGCTGCCACGCACACTTCTTCCTCGACTTCTAGCGTAACTAGTGCGTGCCCCCCCCCCCCCCCCCCCGTTACCCCTCCCTCTAAAAAAAATAAATAAAGTTGGGGAGACGTTAAAGGCCACAAGAAGAAAATAAAAGAAGTGAGAAAGACAACGGACGTGACGACAGGGGCCGCATCACAAAGTTTGTGGATGACAGTCAGCGCGAATGGTGGGGCTTCATCCTGGTAACATGAACAATCTCAGAGGAACGTGGTCTACGGGAGTGGTGCGAAGTGTCGGCTGGAATAACTTCGTAGTTGACAGGACTTAGACGACGCAAAACTATGTAGGGGCCAAAGTATCGGCGCACTAATTTTTCAGACCGGCCTCGTTGACGTATAGGGGTCCAAACCCATGCAAGATCTCCCGGGTTGTATGTGACGTCTCGATGGCATATGTTGTATCGACGAGCATCTTGACTTTGTCGGGATAGAATTCGTTGCCGCGCAAGGTGCCGCGCTGCTTCGGCACGCTGAACAAAGGCGTCTATATCTGGTGCGGTAGGTTGAGACGAAGTTGGTAGGAGCATCATGTCAAGCATAGTGGTGACGTCGCGTCCGTAGACCAGACGAAAAGGAGGAAACCCGGTGGTTTCTTGTAGGGCAGTGTTGTACGCGAATGTCACATACGGGAGCAGTTCGTCCCAATTTTTATGATCCGTGGCAACATACATGGAAAGCATATCCGCAATCGTTTTGTTGAGACGCTCAGTTAAACCGTTAGTCTGCGGGTGATACGCAGTTGCCGTACGGTGCGTTGTTCCGCTCAGCTGCAGAATATCTCGGACCAACTGGGCAGTGAAGGCCGTACCACGGTCTGTGATGACAACAGCGGGAGCACCATGTCGAAGGACGATATTTTTGATAAAGAAGTTAGCAACATCTGAAGCAGTAGCACGCTGAACGGCTTGTGTTTCGCAGTATCGAGTGAGGTAATCGGTGGCGACAACGATCCAGCGGTTATCAGCCGAAGACTTGGGAAATGGGCCGAGTAAATCCATCCCGACTTGCTCAAAAGGTGAACAAGGAGGTCGGACAGGCTGAAGCAGACCGGCTGGTTTCAGTGGTGAAACTTTGCGACGCTGGCAATCTCGACAACTTCTGACGTACTGCTTCACGGTTTTTTGTGAGTTTTCTCCAATAGTACTTCTGCTTGATCCTCGCGAGAGTACGCGTGAAACCAAGATGCCCGGACGTTGGTTCGTCGTGGCACGCACGTAGAACGTCGTCGCGGAGAGTAGCGGGAACAACGAGCAGGAAAACGGTTACCGTAGGGTGAAAGTTCCGCTTGTATAGGATGTCGCCACGTAGGCAGAAAGAGGACAAGTGACGCGCGAACTGCCGTGGGGGTTGTGGGCGGCTTCCTTCAAGGTATTCAATCAAGGGCTGGAGCTCGGAATCTTGGCGTTGCTGTTGAGCAAGGTTTAAAGACGGAAGAGTACAAAGAAAACCAGAATCGTCGTCAGTATCTAGTGGTGCGGGTTCGACGGGGGCGCGGGAGAGACAGTCGGCGTCAGTGTGTTTCTGGCCAGACTTATAGACGATGGTCACATCAAATTCCTGCAACCGAAGGCTCCATCTTGCGAGACGGCCTGAAGGATCGTGGAGATTCGCCAGCCAGCAGAGAGTGGTGGTCGCTGACGACACGGAAGGGGCGGCCGTACAGGTATGGGCGGAACTTTTGGATAGCCCATATGACTGCCAGACATTCTTTTTCAGTTGCTGAGTAGTTTTTTTCAGCAGCAGACAAGGTTCGGCTGGCATACGCAATAACGCGCTCAACACCAGCTTGAAACTGTACGAGTGTCGCTCCGAGACCAACGTTACTAGCATCAGTATGCACTTCTGTGTCAGCCTCGGTGTCAAAGTGACCAAGGATCGGTGGTGTCTGTAGACGTCGCTATTGCTGCGACCAGTATATGTTGTCATCTTACCAACATGGTTTTAGAAAAGGATTTTCAACCGTTACTCAGCTGGCGTCAGGTGTTAATTCTTTGTCTAGATATGACGGGTCAAGTTGAAACGATCTTCTTAGATTACTGCTAGGCTTTCGATCGCGTTTCACACGACAAATTAATCCAGAAACTACATATAATTGGCCTTCCGGATTTCCTTATTTGCTGGGTTTCTGCTTACCTAAATCATCGCAGGAAATATGTTGAAATTAATGGGAAAAACATCAGACACTCTTCCGGTATCATCAGGGGTGCCTCATGACAGTGTCCTGGGGCCACTTTTGTTCCTTATTTACGTTATTAATTTAGTAGCAGTTATTAATGAACCAAGACAGATCAGCTTATTCGCATATGATTGCGTGCCTTATAATAATATTGATGTCGCCGGCGATCAAGTTGCGCTTAACTTACCCTTGAATAATATCTTTACCTGCTGTGACGAATGGGTTATGATACTGAACACACAATGATGATAAAGCTGTGCTCCTTCGCGTGACAAAGCGACCTAGTCTCCTTAAGTTTTCCTATTTCATAGGCTCTAAACCCTTAACTGAGGCGTGTGAGTATAAGTACCTAGATGTCACTCTGACAAGCAACTTAAGCTGAAGCAGTCATATTGCTTACACGTGCTTTGCTGCTCTTCGCAAATTCTGCTTTTTACTACACAAGCTTAACGATGCACCACCACATGTAAAGCGTTTGGCGTATGAGCACTTCATCCAGCCTAAGCTTGCGTACGCGTGTATTATTTTGGACCGGCACGCTAACTTTCACAATTACGCGCTTGAAAAAATCCAGCGAAAGGCTGCGCGATTTATTTTCTCTTTATACGGCCGCCAGCATTCCGTATCGTCAATTATGGAATCTACTCAGGTTCCCTCATTACAATCCTGGCGCAAATATCAGCTCAGGTTCGACCCAGCCCCGTACGTATCTCCACTTGTTAGCCAGCTCACTCGTCATACTTACCCGGTTTATCTAACTCCTTATTTTGCCAGAAGAAATGGATTTTAATGCTGATTCTTTCCGGAAAC